>NW_009228552.1:0-4994 GCF_000690835.1 Fulmarus glacialis
TGATTCTATGATTATATGATTCTATGAAGATATAATCATTAATTTACCTGCAAGGGTTTCAGGATTTATTCCCAGTTATTAAGACTTGGCACACAGGAAAACATCATGGGTCCGCGTATGGTACATGCCTGGTTTACTCATAGTTTGCCACTCCCTAGTGTTTGGCTGGTCCAGTAACACTGCAAAGACACCTTTTTTGTTTAGACATTGACTCACTGGAAGCTCTTCCTAGGACCTTGTCAGAGGAAGACAAGGAAGAGTTTGGATATCATGTCACGCCTGATGTCACCAAATTTAGAATAACTAATAATGGGTAAATACAACAGTATCTTATGTAACTTTTATCCTGACATGCAGCCTATTTTCAAGGAAAATGGGTGTCATGGTTTAACCCCAGCCGGCAACTAAGCACCACACAGCCGCTCGCTCACTCCCCCCCAGGGGAATGGGGGAAAGAGAATTGGAAGGGTAAAAGTGAGAAAACTCGTGGGTTGAGATAAAAATAGTTTAATAGGTAAAGCAAAAGCCGCACACACAAGCAAAGCAAAACAAGGAGTTTATTCTCTGCTTCCCATCGGCAGGCAGGTGTTCAGCCATCTCCAAGAAAACAGGGCTCCATCACGTGTAACGGCTACTTGGGAAGACAAACGCCATCACTCCGAACATCCCCCCCTTCCTTCTTCTTCCTCCAGCTTTATATGCTGAGCATGACGTCATATGGTATGGAATATCCCTTTGGTCATTTGGGGTCAGCTGTCCCAGCTGTGTTCCCTCCCAACTCCTTGCGCACCCCCAGCCTCCTCGCTGGTGGGGTGGTGTGAGAAGCAGAAAAGGCCTTGACTCTGTGTAAGCACTGTTTTAGTTAAACATCCCTGTATTATCAACACTGTTTTCAGCACAAATCCAAAACATAGCCTCATGGTAACTTCTGTGAAGAAAATTATCTCTGCCAAAACCAGCACAATGGGTCAATCATGACACCATTAAAACTTTTTTCCAAAGAATCTAGGCGGCCCTCATAATATTATAGCTTCATAACCAGATTCGTTTTTGCCATGAGAAAAATGCTTGGAAGTCTGGCATGATATAGGAGAAGGTTTCTAGTATGGTAATGCAGGTAGCAAAATAACACACAGAGTTAGCATAAATTGAAAAATCTAACTGCCTGCTGGTAGCTGAAGGACAAGCATGCTTACTTTTAATTGCGCTTATACATGTGTGTACATATACATTTGGATGCACAGCTTATATATCTGTCAGTCCTGTTCCACAGTGTCTGCCCAGTTCTGCAGTTCTTTTACTTCTGTCCCAGGAAAGCCTACAAAAATATCTAGCTACACATGTAGTATTCTGAGATCAGAATATGAGGAGCAATCCATTTCAGATCTCAAAGCTATCAATTTTCTCACCTATCATTGCTCAGATAACCACTTACTGTTCTGGTGTCAAGATTGCTTTGGTTTCCTGAAAAGAGAGAGAGAGACTTACCTTCCCAAATGACACCTGTGGCACAATCCATTTTTCTGATGGATTGTATTAAGATGAGAGCACTAACTGAATGTAGTCTGACATTAAAAAATTTCAGGCATAATTGGGTCACAGAATCAACAAGAACATAGTGTATAGAAAGAAAACATGTTGCAAACCTTGCATAAGACAAATGAACATAAAAAGTATCATTCTCTAAGGGATTCTGTTAATTGAATACATTTAAAATTTTCAGAGGCAGTTAAAGCTGACACCTGCTGTTTTATAGACTGACGTGGTTAGAAGCTATCTAGCTCTTTCCAGTAAGCTGAAGAAGCAAAACATCTAATTAAAACCAAAGCTGTAAAGGCGTTTAGTCAAATTGTTTAAAGTGTTCTCTTTTAACATGTAAAATTGGCTGGGTTTTGTTGGCACAGATAGTTTATCAAAGCTAACGAGTAAAATTGTGGAAGCCCAACAAAACTTGAATGATTGAACAGACAAAGATTCTGTGGAGCTTCACTTTTTGAAAAGCCTAAAAAAGGATTAACACAGCACTTAGATTAACCTCAAAAGAGAAATAGCTGTACATTATCTACTAGTACAAGATTTAGGTCTAAGGTATAGTTATGGCCCAGAGGCTGAAAATGTGCCAGTTGTTAATAAACCTTGCGAGTTTATAATACTTCTCTGAAAAATATTAAATTTTGACCTTTTTAACATTTCACATAATGTTCCTGGACTTTGTATGTGAAATTTAAAAAGCTAGTGCTCACAATATCTAAAATTAACAGCAATGCCGGTATACCAAAACCCTCCTTGATTCCTTTATGCTGAAAAAGGATGGCATTTCTTGAGAACTGCCATGATTTGCCTGATGTAGTAGCTCAATCTATTATTAGTAGTATTTTCATAGCATCTTCAGTCCAAATTGCATTATACAGTAAGAGAAGTGTGAGAAAAGTGGCAGTTTCCTCCTCCAAGGAGTTATCATTTAAGGGTCCTATTCAGCACTTCTTACTGTAGCATATCACACACTGACTTCAGAGGGGGCTTTGCCAAAGGAGGGAGTGAATAAGGAGTGCTGAATAGGACTCTACAAAGGCACAGCAGGTACAGCTGGTGCAATTCCACACAGACAAAGCATTGTACAATACAATGTAGACAGTTAAAGCAGTGCATTATGTATCATTATGAAAACCATCCATTTTACATATAATTTATAATATGAAAGTAGTTATCCTCCCTCCAAGTTTTGCTCCATTTTTTGAGAGTTTTATCAAACTATTATTGCATGATAAAGACCACTTAGTATGGAAATACTATGATAAAACTTTAAATTCAGTTGATGAAACAAATAAGAAACAGATCAACTTTTCCTTTTAAAAAAGTAAGAGATGTCTAATTTGTTGATGTTGATAGAGAATTCCCTTTAGTATGGGACCAAGGATTTTTAAAGAAATCATTATTATTTCTCATTAAAGTCCAAAATCTATTATTCATAAATTTCAAGGTGCCATACATGCATTAATGAAGGAAGCCTTACAGCATTACAGTGAGGACACTATTGTTCTCTTTGTAAAGTGAGGAAAATGGAGATGGAAAGGTAACATTACTTAAAGAGCTATACTTTTACTGATTATTGTATTTTAACAGCCCAGATAGATGTTTGGAAGGACTGAACTGTATTACTATTAGGCTTCCCTGAAATGTTAGCTTTCGGCCTCCAGCTAAATTACAGCGGTCTGAGAAGTTACCATGTTGGCAGAACAGAGTGTGCCCCTACACATGGCAAACACAAGATAAAGCAGTTTAGCCTGACCTTGTTTGCGTTTCTGTTGGTAGTGGTCCTGTGTTCTTCTCAATCACAGCAGCCGCATTAAGTATATCATTATATTTAGAAATAAAAACACTTGGGTTCATGTCCTGGGAGGTATATGAAGGAAAAGCTTTACATGCTTGAATTTACTGGAGAGTGGAGACTAGAAGGCCTTGGCAACAATAAACAACATCAAGTGCACTGCAAGGTACAATAATACTTTTAGAATTCTGCTTCAGAGTGAATTTCTGGTCTCCGTAAGTGCCCCCTTAAAAACAAATGGGCACATAGCTGTATTATAGTTTTATTAACTCTGCAGACGACAGAGGGATAAGAAGGATCCTTCTGCTGCTAAATTCCTCACTTGATTAAGAGAAATACATAAACTATACTAGTGAGAAAAAGATCAGGAGGTTTCTGATTTGAAGCATTACTCCCATAAACCTTATTCTGACCCTGTATGTTCATGAGACAATTTTGGTTTAAGAATTGGATATTCTGGGTTGGGTATCACAATGCAGTAACTGCTGAGCAATAAGTGAAATTAATCTGAACATAGTGGCAGAAAATAAATTTATTCTCTGTACTTCCTTCAGATTCCTGAAAATAATGTGGCAAATAATATTATTGCATTAAAAGATGAGCTAAGAGCCATCTGAAGAAGCAGATTACAGTATTGACTTGTATCACCAGGGGTGGATCTGCTGCAGACCAGTACCAGATATTAGGAGGCCAGAGAAAGGGATTCCAGCTCCTTGGAAAACAGAGATGTACCCGAGATGATCTTGTTGCAATTCTATATTTAATTCTATATTTAATTTTATATTAGTCATTAAGTCTGAGTGCAACTTCTTAGCTTCCAAACTACATTGTTCAAACAAACATAATTTACACAAACATAGCACAGGAAACAGCATTCACCACATTTGCAGTATAAACACTGTGTGAAACCAAAGAAAATGAGATAAATATGATTATTTTGTGATTTTTTTTTTTTATCACATGTTTCTCTGTCTGCCCACATATGAGTCATATATTTTGCATAACCACAAAATAATTTTCACTGTTTTCAGTGATGTCTCTTTGTGGAGTTCTGGAAGGAAACCTCACTTAAAACATGCATTTGTTCCTTGTGGTTTATTTGCTCAATCTATATATAGAGCAAATTCTGAAATTCACAGAACTGTCTACTTTCCGAAAAAGAGCACAAAACCCTACCTTCTTCAGTTTAGTAATTTTTTGTGTGGCTTTCATTAGCAGATGTTTCAAAAAAAGCTGTGTAGAAACTTAAAAAAATTAAACAGTACAGGCCCAGCATCTCACCTGCTTCATTTTTAATGTCCTATTTTTTTAGGATTTAAGAGGAGGATGACACAGGACACCATAAAGCCAGACATGCGCCCACTAGAGTCTCTCATGCTAATGGAGTGTTAGTAGGGAGATAAGGCTATTTGCTTCTCCCTTTTTACGACAGTAGGGGCACAAAAATAATGAACCAGACCAAAGTGGATCGTTGTGTCAAAAGTCCTTCAAAGACTACCAGGAAATTAAAGGTTAGTGCCAGGGCATGGGTGCCTGTCACCTGGAATTGACACTGAGATTACATACGACATGTGTGGTTTATGACCCAGACCAAGTTTCTGAGGTTTAAAAGTTGCAGTACATTAGCTCACACATGTATGTGTTAGAATCATAGAATCATAGAATC
>NW_009228553.1:0-1154 GCF_000690835.1 Fulmarus glacialis
CCCATCTTGTGCACCTAGCTCAGTCGGTACAGCATGAGAGCTGAATGTCCTTGACTAGGAGGGTACTTAGCAACAACTAAAAATATCACTGTGTTATCAACATTCTTCTCATACTAAATCCAAAACACAGCACTAGGAAGAAATTTAACTCTATCCCAGCTAAAACCAGGACAATCTCTGAGGACTATTTTCTTTAGAGGGAGTTCTAATGTTGTGTAATTTTAAACATTTTTATGATATCACTGGCATTGCAGCAAAGGAAGAAACTTTAAAACAATATCAAAAACTTATCTAGAATCTGTTCTTGGTCCAGAGTTAGATGTCATGTAACCATCCTACCAAATGCCTATCCTAATACTGTACATCCTTCGCTGTCCTCTTTGTCTAACTTGTAGGCACCCTGCCATCCACCCGACCTCAAGAGTTCCAGTAAGAAAATCTCAGAAGCCAGAGGGATTCATTTAAAGACATAATCTCCTTCCCTAAACACAAATTTTTAGGCGTCTACCTCTATATGCCCGGCAAGAAACTCTCCACAGTTTTGGCTAGAAGTCTCGTGAGAAGCAATTTTTCCATATGCAAAAAACAAACAAACAAAAAAAACCCCACCAAACATGAGAGAACAGTCACCAATACAACAGCCTACAGAAGTAGGAAACTTTGGTAATAAAGTTGCTACTCTGACCAGATTGAATAGTTGGGGAACAGGAACTGAGCTTGTTTTCGGTCCTTGTCACTGACTCACACTGTAGCAATACATGAACCATCCCCTAGCCCATCTTTTTTTTAATGCGCACAACAGTTACTTTGCTGAAATAATCTAAATGTGTTATAAATACCCATCACAAAGTGCTGTTATGTTTGCTTTGTTTATTTTAGGTGGTGCTAGCTTTTAGTTTCCAATTTAACTGAGCCAGGTTTAAGGGACAGTTACATTTTCATGCAAACCGTATGAGAAGAATTAAAGTCTGGAAAAAGCGATGTTTAAGAGCCATATCAGCTACTTAACACTAAAGATGGGATAGCGCAACTCTGCCCCGTCTCCTTCCCGCGCCGCTGCTCCGACTCCCCCACGCACGGCGGGGCGACCTGTAAGGGTGGAAAACTCCAGCCTCCCGGGGCGGGTCTACCCCGGTTCCTCAGCCTGCCTCGGG
>NW_009228554.1:0-7688 GCF_000690835.1 Fulmarus glacialis
CTGCCTGCCAGGTTAAACCACAACACACACCAATAAGCATCTTAAAAGAACACTAATCAAAATTACAAAGTCAAACACTCAAAATTTAACATATGAAAAAACAGCATAACACATTTTAAATATTGAAATGCTAATAATAAAGACTTAAATAAGTAACACACAGGCAATTATTTTCAGCGTTTTCTAGCATAAGGAGGATGACTTTACCACTTACCAGTATTCTTCTTATGTGAAGAATTACATTTCCTTATGGGTATTAACTAACATTTTTAAAACTTCTATCATAACATGGAATAAAAATTCCATCTGAATAATGGTTATACTCAGCCAGAAGAACATTTGATAAAAGTCTGGTCAGCTCAGTGACAAATGTGTATACTTCAATATGATCAGTTTTTGCAACTAGCTAAATTAAGGCAAAGTCAGTTAGAGACTTTTCCAAAACCATAGGTGACAGAAATGGAAATAAAATAGAAGAATTAAGCCTCAACTTTTTTCAATAATGTTTCCATTATAGTTCCAGAATATTAAGAACGTTACTGCTCTGTTTTTCAAATAAATTTCCATGTAAGGAGCAGTGAATCAATTTATCCCATTTGCGAGCCTGCAGATCTCCTAAAGAATCTGTAGAGATTTGGTAGAACAGTCAAACATTTTTCACATGCTGAACAGACTTCACTTATCTCAGTTTCTAGATAAAGTATTTCAAGAACAAAGGAATTTTGCATTCCTTTTTCTGATCTGTTTATAGAATCCTCAAACTCTGTTTCTGGTCATTCTTGTTTTGTAAGGTTTTTATTTAATCTCCAAAAATCCTGTCTGCTTTTTTAGCATGCCTAGAACTCCACTCACCTCTGTATTTACTGCTCATGGAGCCTCTGACAAACCATTCCTTTTCAGGAATTGGGGTCCAACTCTTGCTTCCAAATGAAAATAATTTTGTTTTATGTAGAAACAGAGATATTTTTGCCAATGCTGTCTACAGAATATAACTACTTTTTTTTTGAAATTTCTGTGGCTTATATAGGAATACCCCACAGCTTCTTACACTTGTCTAATGAAAGTGCGATTTTCTCATCATCTTTCTTTATTGTACAGCCTTCTTGTAATTTGCTGATGAACATGATCTACATGATTGCATGATCAACAGGAGGGCTGATGAAGATATTCTCAATAAATTATTCTTATTAAGTCCAAGAATCAGCTGCTTAATAATGAAAATCTACAGAGTATGGAAATGTAGGATAGTTTACATAATAAAATAAATCAGAGGCTTAAGAGCTTATAAAGTTTGTTCTAATTTCTTGAGAGTAATAAAAGAAAAAGTGCAGTAATAAAATAAACATATGATTATTAAGCAACTTTGGACTGAACAAGTTCTTTTTGTAATAACTTACATTATTCACATTTTGCTTTGTAGCATATTTATTTGAATTTTTATGACACTGCATAGTCATGCAGGAGAAATTGAATCACTGGATCCACTCACATGAAATCTAAGCTCAAGTACAAATATAATTACATAAGCGACTGTTGTAATTATATGGTCATTATCTCATGAAGAAAATATTATAAAACTTTAATAACTTTGATACTTTTTCTCTTCATTCAAAAACATTTAAGTAAACAGATTATGTGAGATACTCCTACAGAAGTCACTTATCCCACAGAAATGTTGTTCTCGCAATTTGACAGCAAGTACAGAAAATGAATGGAAATCTTTCATAATTCTGATTAAAAACATCCATTTTACTTGCTGCCAGATACTTCAGGGAAAAGTACAAAAGTAAGATGTTGATATTACTGGCATTAATACTGATTTCTCTCCACGCCAGCTCTTTCTCCTCTTCCATCTCATATCACTTTACAGTGACACTTCTGTTTTCTTTTCAGGAAAAGAGCTGAAAAGCCTAATTGCTCTTTTCCTACTGAAATAGCTAAATTTAAAGTTTAAAGAATTAAATTAGTACCATGAAGTTTTGGTCCTCCTTTTCCAGGAAAGAACAGATTATATAAAATGAAACTTCATTTCTTCCTTGTACTTTTGAAATATAGGTTTATTTTCATTAATTATCCAAAAATTACATCCGGTGCTAATCTAGAGAGGGATTTCTGAAGTCAGTCACTGCTTCTCTTGTCTCTATCCCTATTATGAAAATATGAAATTCATGGAATGATCATTGACATTGAACTGTCAAAGGTGTGTTCTAAGGCTCAGATATATGCATGAACTTGATCATCAATCCCTTGTCACAAATCATGGAAAACAGCTGAAGAAAATGACTAAAATGTAAATATATTGCAAAACATGCCACTAAAAATTCACACAGAAATCCTATGTTTCCATGTAGATTCCTTTGAAAGATATTTTCCCTGTGAGTTCCTGTTAGTTGTATTAAACAGTTCTTTTTTCAGCTACATAAAAATCTTCCCCTCCATTCCATACTATGCAAGTGGAAACATGGCTTAGCAGAGGTATTTCTAAAACACATTATTTTTACTCAAGAGCTTTGTGTCTTGAAAATAACTTGAGTCCTAAGAGACATCTTCACTCATCTGCATTAGCTCTTTCACGACTCTTCAGAGGCAGAAAACTAGTTCATAAAAAGATGAAGTGATGCAGCAACAGCTCTAAAGCAAGCTTCATGGGGAATATAACTCAGATTCCTGCAATTCTCAGTCAGTGCAAGCACAGGGTAATATTTTCAGCATGTATTCATAGCAAGTGGAAAATAATGCCTCTAAAGATTTCCCAAAATGAAGCACCATTTACCTTCCCCATTATTTTGAATATTTACATTGTGAGGGGCATTGCTAGAAAGCTCCTTTTCATGTTTTTGAAGATTATTTTCTTTTCACTGTTTTTAACATCTTACATCACTTGCTTTGTTTCACCTACACTATATTGTTTTTATATGAATATCTCATTCATTGTTATCAGACAAGAAAACCTTAAAAACTATTCTTAAAATAAAAGAAAAATAGTATTTCGTAATGCTAATTGGATATTTGTATAACTTTAACTTGTAAAGACATGAAAACCCGCTGTCTCCAGTGAATTCAAGAACTTATTGAATACTTTCATAAGAGTGGATTTATTCTTTCTATTGGGATTTACATAACCATTTGGTATAATTATCTGCTTTCCTTTTGTGACGTTCTATAAAGGAAATAAAACATCTTTTATCTTTGAAGGTAAAGAACAAGTAGACAAAGCATTATTTCACTCCTTTTAAGCTCCAAAAGTGAAGATAAAAAGCTATTAGACAAAATTTTAATCAATTGCCACATTTCATAATTAAAAAATGAAGATGCAGAGGAGGGAAGTGGAACTCTGTTCCCAATTGCTGTGTTCTGGATTACTTTCTATTCTTCAATATCAATTTTCAATCACAAATAAACAATATTATTTAAACATGTCTTGCTACTAAAATAATTGGCAAAGAATTAACTTGTCTTTTAGACAATAACAATTAAAATGCTGAACATATTGGTTTACATACCAACAGAAATAAGTTATATAACAAGCAAAATGGCACAATGGAAAATACTTTTTGCCACCACAACTTCTACCAGTTTTCAAAACAGGATTAAAACTGAAAAACACAGATCCACTTCTGAGGTATGTCTTCTCTGAAAAGAACCCTTGATGACTAAAAACGATACAGAAAAAAATTTCTGTGATGCATGACCTCCAATTTTTTTCAGAGAAATTTAAGTATGGATATGTAAATCCATGGTAAATGGTAAAGTTGCATGTAGCAAATACGGGACTAAAGGAGCAAATAAGGAGTAAGGCTGTTCAGAATAGGTCAGTAGTGCTGTGGAATTAAAGACTATTAAGCACTTCACAGTGTGAAAGATGCTATTAAAAAGTATCAAATAATGTAGTCATTTTCATTCTTGTTCTCAGCTATAATAACAGGTTACAACTAGGCCAAAACATTTCACATGTAAATTAAGTCAGATCTATTAAATGACCTTGTATATTTGACCTCGTAAAGTTGTGATGGTTAGAGGATCCTTACGGCAGAAGATGTCTAACATTTATTGCACAGATTAATATTCTGGATCATAAAGGAAGTCAAACTACAGAGCATCGTGAGCACAATAATCCCTAAATTTAAAATGAAAATTTTTCATTGGACAATTTCTAAACAAAAATCTATGAAAGCTAGTGGTCTATTGTCAACAAACATCAAAACCAGCTAAAAGTCCTTATCTGATACTCGTTCAGTGAGTTATGAGAAATGAGTTATCTCTGTTGCTTTTTAATTCATGTGTAGAATCATAGAATCATAGAATAGTTTGGGTTGGAAGGGACGTTTAAAGCTCATCTAGTCCAACCCCTCTGCCGTGGGCAGGGACATCTTCCACTAGATCAGGTTGCTCAGAGCCTCGTCCAATCTGACCTTGAATATTTCCAGGGGTGGGGCACTACCACCTCTCTGGGCAACCTGTTCCAGTGTTTCACCACCTGCATTGTAAAAAATTTCTTCCTTAGATCTAGTCTGAATCTACCCTCTTTTAGTTTAAAACCATTCCCCTTTGTTCCTGTTGCAACAGGCCCTGCTAAAAAATTTGTCGCCATCTTTCTTACAAGCCCCCTTTAAGTACTGACAGGCCGCAATAAGGTCTCCCCGAAGCCTTCTCTTCTCCAGGTTGAACAACCCCAACTCTCTCAGCCTTTCCTCATAGGAGAGGCGTTCCACCCCCCTCATCGTTTTTGTGGCCCTCTTCTGGACCACTCCAACTGGTCCATGCCTTTTCTGTGCTGAGGGCTCCAGTGCTGGATGCAGTACTCCAGGTGGGGTCTCACCAGAGCAGAGGGGCAAGATCACCTTCCTCGACTTGTATATACGTGTAAAGAAAAACATTAAAATTTGAATTAATATTTGGGGAGGGGGAACAATTTTCTGTCAAGCAGAATTTGTTAAGACACAATTTCCACCTCCCCATGTCAAAGCAAAACAAGTTTCTTTAAAATGAAGAACAGCTTACATGTTATCACCAAAAAGCCAATTGCTCTTGTCAAAAACCAGATATTGAAGTATAAGTGTCTGACACAAGATATAATTTTAAATGCAAGTGACCTGTAGAGAGGATTAAAAGTGCCATCTATGCCTTCTAATTTTTTGTTAGGTATGAATTCCACACCACATTTCATCATTACTGTAACAATAGATGCTAAATGCTTGAAAATCGTAAATAAATTATTTGCCTTCCTTCTTAGTCTTTAAAGGGGTAATATCACCTACTTAGAAGCAGCAGGGAACAGGAGGATGGGGTTTATGGGTTTTACAACTTTGCTTAAATGCTTTTGAGAAGATGCTTCCTTGAATCAGGACTTATATTTTGAAGTAACAAGGTCTATTTGAATTCTTCTTTTGAGGGAATTCTTCTCTCTGCTGTTTTGATACCCCAGCATTCTCCAATGTGTACAGTTTATTTCACCATCTAAGACAAAGCAACCAGTGACTTCCTGGAGCACAGAAGTTCAGATGTAGGCAAAGGGGTGGCTGCTGAAACCTGAGCCTTATGGGCAGCGTGGACATGATTGTCACCGCAATTTTCTCCTCTGCCTGAAGCAGCCTTGCAGCAGGCTCTGCTCTCCCACCTGCTGCCCATCCTCAGTCCAGCAGGGTATAAAAGCAAAGTTAAGCATTCCTGGGAACAGCCTTCATTGTACACCCAACGTGTTTTCATCCATCATTGAGATGACACAGAGAAAAGCCCGACAGAGGCCTCAGGTTCCCTTACATAAGGATTCATTGCCCAGGGGACATATGAGTAGCTGTTTTCTGGCATATCAGCACTGAGCAACGACATTTGAGATTGAAAATGTTAGGGTGGCCAAGGTGCATAAGCCCACGATTCAAACTGGTGCTCTGCTGCAGCTGAACACACGCAGCCTGACCTGCCCCACACCTTTGAATGCGGAAAGATGAAAGAGCCGTGGACCTTTGCAGTCCTGGGTCAGAAACAGTCTCCACACAACGCCGAGAAAATCCAAAGCCTTGTCCAGATTTCAGCAACCTCAGGTTCATCCTTTTCCACCCTTCCCCACAGGTCTCACCAGCTCCACCGGGAGGGCCTCAGGGACGGGGGGTCGGCACTAGCATGGCGGTAGCCTGGGCACGGGTTTTGTGTCTCACTTTGGTTACGATTGCTTGAGGAAAGGAGGAAACACGAGCAGTGCTTTGTGCCAATGGTCAACCTTTGGCAGAAAGAAGAGCAGCTCCACAAAGCCACAGCTTTTGGTGGTGGGGAGAAGTTTCCAGAGTCACCTCTCTCCTCCCACCCCCACTTCACATGATGAGGTAAGAGTATACACCCTAGTGAAATATTATTTCTAGGCATGTAGAAGGTTTCATTCTAACATACAGCTTGATTCCAAAAAAGAAATACTCTCTCCTATGAATTGAACATTCAAAATCCATTCCACGTCCCCTTGGACAAACACCATATAGCAGCTTTTTCATCTACTGAAATACTGAGTCATTCATGTCAGTGACCTAGATAGAAAACGCACCCGATCATCTCTCTTGTGACTTGTCAGAAATCAGACAACAGGACTGCTGCTGTCTTCAGATATCTGTGTAACTGTAAATATATATTCATTGTTCTTGGAAAAAATATTTAAGTGTTTTAAAGAAAATAGACTCACAAGCATTTTGATGATTTTTCTTTTATGGTAGTATCATTGCCCAAAATAACAGAATACTGTCATGCTTGAACACAGCCTTTCCACATTTTTTCCCAGAAGACCATTAAAAAGGATTTGTTTCCCACAGCTCTTTATAGAAAGCTGCCCCAAAATTTTGCTTTAGAACAGAAAAGAACTGAAATCTACTTAAAATCCATTGCCACTTTTATAACTGTCATATGATTATGTAGCTGAGCCACTTATTCCTAATCTGTTTTTTATATTTGTCGTTTTTTTAAATACATGATTTTTTCTGAAATCATATATTCTATACAATATCTATTGACAGTGAAAGTAATGGCAGAATCAGTCACCTCTTTCCTCTTCACAAGTGCTGAAGCTTCCTAGATGTAACAGCTGTGAGAACCACTTTCCCAGAAGAGAGAGGCTGGAGCTCAGGCACCGCTGAGGAGGTGGGACCCTGCAGGGGAAGGGTGAGTGGTGCTGCCCCTCTCCATCCTCCTCCACAGCTTCCAAGCCAAGGTCACTGCCAAAAATGACTGTACCCTGTATATGCTTATAAATTAGCCAGGACTCACACGCGGACAAAGGTAGGCTAAATTATTTCAGGAACAACTTCAGCCCCATAAACAACTGATCCCCACTGGCTTGAGAGGTGTTGCACATTGCCTTAGGTGGCTTTGCCTTTTGTATTGTAAGGGTAGTCTATCTGCAGCTCTGTGGGCTGCTTTCCAGGTGCAGCTCCATACCCCTTCACCCAAGCTGCCAGGGGAGTGTTTTCTAGAGCATCAGTGGCAGTGTTTTTCCCTGCTGTTCCCATGCAATTGCTCTTTTGCTGTTACTCCCATGGCCTTGCACCTGCAGACCCCAACAGTGCTGTTACGATAAATCTCATGGGCGGTGACTGCCACTGGTTACTCCTTCCTTCCCCCTTTTTCCTAGCCTTCGGTTGTAGCTTTTGGTTTAGTTTAGGGTGACAATAATATTCAATCAAGGACTTTAACAGCCAAGCAGCCTGCAG
>NW_009228555.1:0-37540 GCF_000690835.1 Fulmarus glacialis
GTGAGCACCCTCAAAACGAACTGCTCCAAGGATGTAGGGCAGGAGGCACATGGCTAAATATAGATACCTACTGACATCTGGGATGCAATGGGACATTTGAGACTGCACTGGCAAAACATTTGGGAGGTGAGGGAGACTTGCATCTTTTTGTATTCTGAGGTGGGACAGTATTGGGATATCCTCAAGACTCAGATGTCACTAGGTGCCTACACTTCAGTGGCTGAATCCTCTCCTAGTTGACATGTCTGGTGCCATCTGGAGAGATGAATCCTACAGGTAGATTCCTACAGCCCTATTCAGTTGCTGAGATAAATGGCATCTAGAGCCATTTGAGATGCCCAAGGTTATTTTACCAGGTTTCCAGCTGCCTTGTCCAGAAGGTGCCAGACTTTCTGGTGGTGTATCTTCTAGCTCTCTCCATCTGAAATGGCTCAAACATCTATGTTCAGAGACCTGAACTAAGTCCCTATCTCACCTGTGACACCTGCATGGAGATACCTGCATGCAGGTATCTAAATTTATGCATCTTAACTCCCAAAAGATATTGTATCTGTCAGATACAATTTGATTTTGAATTAGTTTCACCTTTTGCTTTTCATGAGGCCACAAAAAGTCTTTATATTCTAAAACAAACATTGCAAGAAAATGTCAAAATAAAGCTGTTTTAATTTTAAATTTAGCAATTTATAAAATATTTTGCACATATGAGTTTTCCTCTATGTGTGCATGTTTGTTCTGAAGCCAGATTGTGTGTCTTCAGATCTTTGAACAGATATTTAAAAGAAAGAAAGTGATTTTTTCATTAATAAATATAGGTTTGATCACTCCAAACCAGAAGCAAATTCAGCTTGAATTCAGCTAAAAGCATAAGAGGAAATTAAGACAGATGAAGTTTTGCTTTGAGTAATTTTAATAAAATATGTGGATATCTCATTTGAAAATGGCATTTCAGGCTAATTTTCAATAAACTAAAATAAAACAAAAAGATTAAAACCTTTAGATAAATCATGTGGTAAACCCAAATTGTAATGAAGGGTTTGGATTTTTTGGTGGGGAAATGATTTTTTTTTTTTTTTGATCTACGGTGTTTTTTTCCATTTTGGGAAAAGTGGAAGAAGAAAACTATACTGAAGAAAACTATCATTATTATTATCGAAACCCAAAAATTTAATATCTGTTAAAGTAGGATCAAGAATGAGGATCCTCAGTCTTCTCTATATTGCTATATTTTCAGACGACACTGTTTCTCCTTCCCCCATTTTAATTGTACTCAAAACCCCCTGCTCTATCCCCATACAACATGTGCAGTAATAGTAAGCAAACTCTGAAAATGTAATGGTTCCAAGTTTTTAAAAGCGGCAATACAGCTATATTCCATCTCCTACATTCCCAAGAAGAATATAGCAGCTGCAAAATCCTTCCAACAACCCTGATTACTCCTTGGTTCTTTGCAAGAGACATAATTTTTTAAAATTATGACTAAACTTCTTTTTTCACACACTCTTTAATAAAAATTACCTATTTTCATTTACACAATGTTTATGACAAACAGTATGACACATTCTATGTCTTGTAAGCTTTAACACTTTCTCCCAATACCATCTTTCACAATATAATTTTGATTATATTAAAATTTGAAATTTCTGTGACGTATTTTTCTTTCTGCAAAAATTCTTTTTTAAACATGGATTTCCAGTAACTGGAAAAACATTTTGGTTAATAAAAAGCTTGAAACACACCATCAAGTTGATCAATAACAGAAACAAACCCTCTGAAAGATTACATTTTCATGATTTATCAAAATACTAATTAGTTTCCAAGTTTCTCAGAATTTTGTCTTCATCTTTCAGAATTCCTTTTAAGGTGGGCTGTTTGTCAATCGGGAAATAATCTGGGAAGTACAGATTATCTTGTATATTAACCTATTATATGTGATATAATACATGATAATATGGTTATGTTTAGCAATATATTTATATATACAAACGTAAATGTGCTGCAGACTCCCTTTACAGTAAATAGAAAGAAATAGGTGCTTATAGCATGCAATTCAGGTCATTATGAGGTAGATGTCTGAAAAGGTCATATGGATTGTGGCTAAAATTGTCCATTTTTCTCCCTTGATTATAAAAACCTGGAGTGACATACTCAGATGCATATTTCTACAGTGCTAATTTTACTTGGCAATTTTTGAAAGTGAAAAAGGTTTTAATAAGTAGATACCCCAAAATTTTGGCATTCAAAATTATTAGCCTTTAAGAAAAAAAATTGCGTTATTCATGCCTTGTTATCAAAAAGGAGAGGGGAGAAGTTGATGAATGAAAATAACATGCTGGAAGACTTTTCCTATAGAATCCAGCCTGAAAACCTTCAGCTGTAGTTCTCAGCGAGGAAAAGATTTGAAATCAGTCCAGGCATGAATTTCAGCCTGGCACGCTCTGAGATATCCTCTTTGTTTGTTGTTTCCATAGTAATTGCATTCCAAAATCAACATACGTATAGCCTCCTTTAGTCAAAATTGAATATTTTATCTTAAATCATTCTGCTTTACACCTTCAGTAATATTTTTCTAGAAAGGGAGAAACACTCCATGTCATGTATTTGCTTACATATCTGGTAACGTTGAACTTTTCTTTTGGTTTATAGAAAATATACTGTTCACTGTTAGAAAGAAAGGCCACTTATCTCTTAATATTGTTTTTATTTCAGAAGGTTGTCTAGAAATATAATAAAGATTACAAAACAACTGATACTGCAGGAATCTCTGTCCTCTGATTTGTCAGTACTTAGAAGTATATAGGTGACACAGCTCGTGTTTAAAAATTAGAGCATTTATCTAACCCATCTCTTTGTAAGGATGGTTTGTATAAAATTATTGTAAACTTATCAGTACAGCTGAAAAAACGCATAGGCAAGTTCATTTTTGTGATAGATGTCTTTGGCAACTCAATCAGCAACTCATTCAGGGCTGCTTTTATTTCTATTGCTTTTAAGATACAGGAAAATGTTTCAGTGAAACAGAATACAAAACAGTGCCATACTGGTGGGCAGCAAATGGGATCCCAATCTTTGCTGGGATCAAGGACTGCTCAGGCTTACTCTGGTGAGGCAATGCATGGTTAAATGCAAGGTTAAAATCACCTTTCTTACATCTCACCCTGCTTCAGATGTCAATCTGGGCTGGCCACCTTGTCTTTTCTTTGTAGCAATGGAGAGAAATCTGCACCTCCTGAAAGTGATTAAACTGACCTATCTTGGTCATCTATTTTAGGGTGAAATGACTGCACTCACAAGCTGGTGGCATTTCCTCTGAAGGAAGGCCACTGCGACTAGCTCAGGTCTGGACAACTGAAGTAAGGGCAGATGAGTTCCACCTGGAGTTTCATTCATTTGTATTTACTCATTTATCACATCTGCTATATAAAGCTTTGCATGTGATATGCACTGTTCCACTCTTGGCAGGAAGCAGAGCAGCAAGTATTCCACAATTTTTCAGCCATGAATCAATATCAGAATGTTTAGATTATACATAAAAGAATAAATAAAGGTGTAATTCATCAACTGTCAAACATAAAAGACTTGAATAACTAAGATAAAACATCCAGTGTCGACCACATCTCACTAAATTTTAAATTTCTACAATGTAGATATTGTACAGCTGAGTAACCTAAGCTCCCACAATAATAAATGGAAAGGAATAAGTACTTCATTTAGGCTATTTTGGGTATTTGCTTTGCTTTAGGATGAAGTAATTTACATCCTAAAATTTTCTGCTTCACAGAATCACAGAATGGTTGAGGTTGGAAGGGACCTCTGGAGGTCATCTGCTCCACCTCCCCTACTCAAGCAGGGCCACATAAAGCCAGTAGTCCAGGACCATGTCTAGATGGCTTTTGAATATCTCCAAGGATGGAGACTCCACAGCCTCCCTGGGCAACCTGTTCCAGTGCTCAGTCACCCTCACAGTAAAAAAGTGTTTCCTGACGTTCAGAGGGAACGTCCTGTGTTTCAGTTTGTGCCCATTGAATCTGGTCCTGCCACTGGGCACCGCTGAAAAGAGCCTGACTCTGTTCTCTTTGTGCTATCCCTGCAGGTATTTATATACATTGATGAGATCCCCGCTGAGCCTTCTCTTCTCCAGGCTGAACAGTCCCAGATCTCTCAGCCTTTCCTCATAGGAGAGATGCTCCAGTCCCTTAGTCATCTTCTTGGCCCTTTGCTGAACTCTCTCCAGTATGTCCACATTTCTCTTGTAGTGAGGAGCCCGGAACTGGACCCAGTACTCCAGGTGTGGCCTCACCAGTGCTGAGTAAAAGGGAAGGATCCTCAAGTAATTTCTCTCCAGTAACTTCTCTCCAGTAACTGTAAATCAGTCCAGGTGAGTAGCTCAGATTCAGGTAGTTACATTTGATTAGAAGAATTCAACATGTAGGATGGACTCTCCATTGACAAAAATGAGGTTTATCTATATCCTTTTCCTTAGAAGATATTTTCTTCCTCATAGTTTAGTCCATCAGTGAAGGCAAAGAGTTTTCCTGAGCATAGGACAAAGATAACTCAATGACTGAATAAAAAGTGAGATAGATACTTGCTGGAAATGTGGCAAGTTCATATGTGACGAACTTTTTTTAACTCTCAAGATAAACTAAATGAGGAGATGGAGAATCTGGCAATAGTACTGCAATCAGCTCTCTTCTGCTTTATGTTCATGAAAATTTAATTTTGTTATTGTTGTTAGTTTTGCTACAAGTTCTCAAACACATTAACAATAGGCTTTGTGTGGCCTTGGAACAGGCTGCTTCATCTCTCTTGACCTCATTTTCTTATCTGTGAATGAAGGCAAAATACCTAATTACATGTCGTACCAATACATTAACCATTTGCAGTTCTCTGGGTGACATAAAGTATTCAAAGTCCAAGATGTTACACATAGAAACATATTGATCACACTGAAATCGAATGCATGCAAGGACAGTTTAAAAATGTGGCATGCCAACAGATTGTTTTGGTGGTTATTAGCTTTTCTTTGTCCTGTCCATGTAAATAAGCCTATTAATAATTTAGCTAATACAAACTTTGGCCAAAACAGAAAGAATTTGGGTTACCAAGGTTCTGTAGAAGTTCACTGCAATGCACTTGCAGTGTATTGTAGACTAGTAGACATATTTCATGAATCAAACGGGTACTGTTCCTGTGGATTTTTTAATCAGTACAAATTTACAAGAATTATCTTTGGTCTAATTCCACTGCAGTTAATCAGAGCACCTTAAAGGTGCAAACTGATTTGGCATGTCAGGGTAAAAAGACTAGCAGAGTTCAACCCCAAGTTATTAAGCATGATGCAGGAATCAAGGGGTCAAATCCCGTGACCTACATTAGCGAAAAGGTCAGACTAGAGAGACTTTACTGCCACTTTAGTTTTTAAAGTGAAAGAGCTGTGAGGTTTTCCCCACGGCATCGGCCATTTTTGGTAGCAATTTCACAACCTGCATAAGTGATACCAATCACAAGAAGGAAGAAAGCAGCCACAGTGAGAGCAAGGGAGCTGTGCTATCACCTCACTGCTGTTACCACATACCTCCCAGGAGCGGGAGCTTGCACATGGGAACATGTTTAGCAAAAGGAAGGAAGGATATGCCCCTTTACTCCCCTGATAACCCATGTCGAGAAGCCTATATGCTAAGTACAGTTGCAGAACTGACATATTTCTTTGAGTAGTTGAATTCTATCCATTAGTCTTGTAACATGCAAGGCATATGAGCAATAAAAAAATTAGGAAAAAAACAAGTCATCCATAAAAGTAACTCCCCTACAAAACACGGGTCACCAAATAGTAAAGCTGAAGTCCAGCGTTTTTCAAGCACTGAAAGAGAAAACAGGAGCTTTGCCCCCATGAAATGAAGACATTCCCAAAAGTAGAGCAGAACTGACACTTCTAGTTCTGGGAGATCCCAAAATATCAGACCTAGAAAACTTGAGACATCACTCCATATAGAAAAACTACAGGCAAATGTTTTTAGGAATTTCTGAGCTTTATATCTTTTCTATGGAGGAATCTGATACCAGCTTATGGCATTGAGGCAGTGTGTGCTTTTAAGCAGGATGTGCAAAATAATCATAAAATACTCAAAAAATAGACTCCTCAAGAAAGAATTCATACAAAAGGGGTGGAAGTCCAACTCTTTCTTCATTGTTATTTGTTGATTGGTGGTGTAAGGGGCAACTAAGATTAACCATATGCACATTGTCAGTAATTTTCACACTATGATCCACTTTCAATACTTCGCTCATGCTGTCCTCACCACTCCTTAATGATGAAGCCATCTTTGGTCATGCTGGTAGGCACATGCTATCAGGATGAACAATATTGTCCTGCAGTTTCCACATGTTTAAAAGCATTTTATCTAACATAACGTTAAATGTGGTTTTGTTTTTTGTGAGTGGAAGACCAAGTTCAAAATAAACTTGGCTATATTTAATGCTAGATCACATTAAAATTTACTAACATACACAAAGCAAAACCTTTTCCATGTCTGACACTGAATTTATTTTGAAAGTGTAGCAATTCATTATTGTTGGTGGTGTCCAAATCTCTTCAAATGCCCAGCTTTGCATCAGTGCAAACCACTAAACTTTCACAGTCACTGAAACAATATCCTTTTACCATACGACACTACTTTGTACCAGCTTGTTTTCCCTAACCAGCCAGCATACACACACACAAAATAGTACCTGTACATTTATAACATAGACAAATATTTCTGGTAGGAAGATAGGCACATTGTGCCTATTGTATCTGAAGATGGGCAAGCGGGTGATGAAAAGATCCTGGCCTAAGCATGAGGGCTTTTAGTATTTTTATGTGTTCTTATAAAATTGTAAGGAACGGTACGAAGTTCCCTTTGGGAACTCCCTCTTTGCTTCTCCCACCTCCCAAGTGATCTGCCAAATCACTGCTCTCAGAACTCAGTCAGTCCTTCACACTTACTGAAATTAGCCTTTCCCCTCAAGACTTTCGACGTTTTACTGGATTTGTTATTTTGAAAAAACCACACTTTGACAAAAAGGTTTTCATGATAAAATTGCTTAGGCCAAGTCCATCCCATGTGACTACGAATAATTTAAGGTTAATTTAAACATTCTAATGATAAGAATCTCTTACACTTATGTCAGAAATACTAATCTTATTTCTTCCTAAATAAACCTCTTTAATTTGTCTTAATTAATACCTTAGTACTCTGCACAACTAATGCATCACTTGCTTTTCAAACTATTTATTTTTGGTATCTTCTGCATGTATGTTCTCTGGCTTGGGGAGAAGAAAACACTTCCAGGAACATACTTGGCCATTCATTTCTTTCAAGTGTCTTTCTAAGTACATGAGCTCTCCCAGGACAAATGGTGCACAGATAATGTTTACAATATCGATGTGAATAACCTTGAAGAAATCTGTTCTGTTGGCCACAAAATTTATTTTTTTCATCCAGCTCTTTGCTTTTTCTTCTGAGAAGTTGAAAACAGGCCTACTGTTCCCTACTGTTGAGGGAACTGGGATTGTTTAGCCTGGAGAAGAGGAGGCTGAGGGGAGACCTCATCGCGCTCTACAACTACCTGAAAGGAGGTTGTAGCGAGGTGGGGGTCGGTCTCTTCTCCCAAGTAACCAGTGATAGGACGAGAGGAAATGGCCTCAAGTTGCGCCAAGGGAGGTTTAGATTGGACATTAGGAAAAACTTCTTTACTGAAAGAGTGGTCAGGCCTTGGAACAGGCTGCCCAGGGAAGTGGGGGAGTCGCCATCCCTGGAAGTATTTAAAAGACGTGTAGATGTGGCGCTTAGGGACATGGTTTAGTGGGCATGGTGGTGTTGGGTTAACGGTTGGACTTGATGATCTTTAGAGGTCTTTTCCAACCTTAATGATTCTATGATTCTATGATTCTACTTTTTAATTTGTAAAATAAACCCCAAACCTTTGTGCATTCTCCTTTCTAATTACTCCGGGATCCTTGCTGTTGAATATCAAGGAGATACATGTTGTAATATTTGCGCGCTCTGCAGCAAAGACCAGGAACTGCCTGGTGACATCTGTGCTAAACATACCACTGGCTGCAATGGAGCAATATTTAATCTGCTTTTGTCATAGAAATGATCAAACCAAAGGATCGGGTTGTCCATTATCCTGCCCCTACAACAGACCATGGCAGATGCAATAGTAGTCTGGGAACAGAACAATTCTGTAGAGACGTTTTCCTGGAGTGATCTCCCCTCCTCAAGCAATTTAAGGTTCAGAGATTTCTGGAGCCGGAGATGGTGTGTTTGTACTGAACAGGCCTTGATAATTTTTTCTTCCTGGATTTGTCTGGTCAATTTTGAACCTATGAAAATTTTCAATTACAAGGGATCTAGCAGCTCAACTATGACTTTTAGGAAGAAAAATCTCTTTTTGCTTGCTTCAAACATACTGCATCCTAAAGGCAAAAAATAAGGAGAAAAATGACAAAAATAATTCGTAATTCACTTTCTCTGTGTTACTCAAAACTGTCAGCTATTATCAGAATCATTGTACGTTACTTTGGAAGGATTTTTTTTCCCCATTTTCCCAGATGCTTAATGTCTTACCAAGACATTTTGTTCTTTATTCAGAGAGTTTGCAGTGTGAGAAACTGAGTTTTCTATCCTCTATTTGCATTGAAGTGAAATTGAATGTCAAGGTCTTATTTATATATTTATTTAGCTGTGGATTAATTAGTGAAGTTCTACAGAGAAAGTCAAATTCAGTACAATCTGATTCTTCATTACAGTCATTATTCTGAAGGTAGGGGGGAATCAGGGACTACATCTAATATTTGAGCCTTTTGTGTAGCTGGGTCTTTGAGTTTTGTCAGACAGTTATGGAAAGTTAATAAGATTTTTTGAATTCTAAACAATGTATGTCTTTTTCCCTCATCTTTCATATGCTGTAGAGAGGTTTAGACTAATAGAAATGTGAGTGGAGCTATTATAATTGCCTACTTTACAATCTGCATTTTCTCCCTGCAATGATCTGGGACCACATGATCTTCTCCGCTCCGCAGAGCCGGGGAAGCAAAAGGAAGCGCATGTCGCTCTCCCATAGGCGCGTTGGACTTGTAGGTCATCTCTTTCTTGCCCATTGCAGCATGGGAGACCCCTGCTTGAAAATCTTGCAATAATACACAGATGTGCAGGTAGCAGTCTGGGAGAATAGGGACCATTCACTTTCCACAGCTTTCCTTCTCCCATCGTGCCTCATGGAAAATGTCTGTATATCGTAGGCTCCGTCAGCCTGGTTTTATCTGATTTGCTCCTTCTACCAGAGTTACCAAGATAAAGGGATTTCAGGCAAAGCAAAAGCTGCGGACTTTAAGAACCCATTAGCAATAAAAAGTCATGACGTTTAAGGGGTTCTCTGAGGTATCTGAAAGTCTAGCCAGCCAAGCTGCTTTTCAAACCCAAAGGAGGTAAAGCTTCCTGCAGGTTAGGGTAATATTCAAAGGAAAGAGTCTGAATGCAACATATGAGATTAATTTCTTCTGTACATATTTTTTTTCCACTAGAACTAGCCACATTTAATCACTTTTTTGGTGTTTTTTTTAAATTTTAAAATATGTTCTATAGATATGAAAAAGTCAGCATCTTTTCCCACCCACAAAGTTTTTATTTACCTCAGCAAATCTTTGGGATATGCTTTAGAACAACTGTAGCATTCTCCTCACCATTTTTGAGTATTCAAAGGATTTTTTGGTAGGATGTTAAAAGGACCAATTTATGATGAAAATAATGTGTGTTTAAAATTAAGAGAAAAAAACGCATGTGAACTGCTTATCTGATGCACGGGTCCCCCTTCTATCTACAAGCAAAGACAAGGTTTCATGAAAGTCCAACTGCTCTTGGCTCAGAAGAGGTTATATGAGGTGACCTCAGCCTGAGAAGGTCCCAGCTGGTTCATATGCAGGTACCTGTCCCAACTGATTCTCTCATTCCTTTTCCAAATTTAGTTTTTGACACTGCAAAGCCGTGTTTGCCTTACCACCAGGAGCTGCTGAGACCTGCTCTGTGCTAAATGTCACTTTCATGTTTCTTAATACACTATTTGATTATCTGTTTTCCAAAGCGTGCACACACACAAAACCAACAGGCAGCTACCAGGAGATTTTATTATTCTTCTGTGTCTCTGCAGGGCTGGATAAATGGAGCAGGACAAGCCTGTGAAAAGGGCCTAGAGGCACTTACTAGACACAGCTGTTTCTGAAGAGGAGCCAAGCACAGCGGGCAGCCCAGGAGGATGGTCCTCCCCAGTCAACCTGCAGAGAGTTAAGTTTATCAGAGGACATTGGAAAGGAGGAGGAAGATTATAGGTTTTTAACTGCAAGAGTAAGACTCTGCAGTTGATTGAGACACAGCTGTGGGGTACCTGCCATAAGGGCAAAGGATGCAGCTTTGCAAAATGGGTGAGCCAGTCTAAGAGACCTCCAACAGAGCAGAGCCTGACCTTGCCTCTCCCCTAGTTGTTTCCACCACTAGTTTTGCATGAGTTAGAGTGTTTGTCTGACCCCTCAGCAGGCCAATTTCCCTTGGAAAATAAACAGAACATTAACCCAGCAAAGAATATGAATAGTTTCCTTGCAGGTTGCTGAAAAACTTCCTGTGCTTTCAGCCTCGGTGAGTTGTTAGATGAGACAGGGATTTCCTGAACCATCACATTATTATCCACCTAGTTAAACCTGGGCCCTAGCCTGCTATCAAGGCCAAATTCACGTATCAGCCACACAGTAGTAAAAAATTGTATGATACTTTTCCTCTGAAAGCTGATAGGAAAGCATTCAGGCCCACTTACCAGAATTTCCACTCTGCCCAGCATGCTCCCAAAAGCCAGAAGCCAGGCTGCTTTCCAGCAAAGAGCTGAAAACAGAGGTGAAGAGTAAGCGGAGTGTAACAAAACTATAGAAAACATTGCTTCAGCATCCCCCTTAGATGCTGTCCTGTCATCAAGACTGATAGATATCAGGTAAGTTTTGTGTTACCTGCAGCAAAAACCCAAATTATGTATATTGTAGATTGATAGGTTTGTAACTACTTTCATACCGTCTTCAGTCTTTAACAGGGGAAAACTGCCTTTTGTCTTTTGCTGCTGTTTCTATACTTTTATTGCTCTGATTCCATCAGTGCCTCTTCTCCCTTGCTTTGGACTGCAGATCAATGACTTTTTTTCTTACGCCTAGATGTTGCCCGTAATACTTAGCCTATGTTTTCAGTCCAACTTGAATACCTATTTTCTAGTGCACTAAGTCTGTCTCTAGGGCTCCCAGTATCAGATCAAAAAAACCATGGCCACATAATAAAAGCACTGATCCAGTAAAACTCACTGATTTGATGTTGTTAAGATGGATAGATTAACTTTGTGCCAACAGGCTTTGCGACCGATCAGACATCATCTGTCCACACCTTTATGTTTTTGCTAGAACAAGTATTTCTCCTCTTTGCATGCACTATAAAACTCATAAAACAATAACACTGGCCTTGTGTTCTCTGACTGATTCATGCATGGACCAGGTTACATTAGGATCAGGAAGGGGGTTGATCGGCTAATGCAGGATTGCTCTTCATAACCGTGATAACACAACTTTAGCCTGGGAAGCCAACTACACCTGTGAATTCTTTCTGCAAGAGTTCAGGGCTAAGGCTGGCTGGGGTGACAGGAGTGCTTTGAATCGCTGTACAAGTCAAGCTTAATTGAACCTTGCACTGAATTTCAGATTAGGGGCACAACATCCCACTCATGGCTGAATATGCCCGTGGTTACATCTATCAGACCATCAGCTGTGTGGACTGCATATTAGGTATGCTGGTCCTGAGTTAAAAGTTGGTTACTTGCAGCATTCAGAATAATTTTTGAGCCTGGTGTTGTCCTCCTCTCATACATCCAAATGGGTGTTTACGTCTTATTTTCAAATATCGTACCAAAAGGTGTGGAGGTCTTTGTCTTAGGCTAAAAAGCTTGTGGGAATTTCTAGTCTGCTTCTTAGTAAAGAGCTTTGATTAGTAGGAGTGAACTTAGTGAAATTCTTACTTTCTAATCAGGAACTTGAATTTTTTTCCACCTAGGGATAAAAAGTTGATTATAAATAGAAATTGAGTATTTTCCTCCTCTTTGTGTAATGTTTAAATGCCTAGCTGCTTCATGGCTCTTAACGATAAGCAGGACTCTTCTTAAACTTCCTTTCCCCATTTATCAGTAACCAGGAGATGGATTCTTCGTTCTGGTTTTGACCACAACTTAGTATCTATGACATGTGTCATCATCCTACATCCACCCCTGTTGTCTTTCTCCTGGGGGCCAGGAGCCAGATTTGGCTGACTGGAAAACCACTGAGGAGTCTGATAGCTCCATCTGGCACACGGGTCATGGGGCAAGGGAAAACAACGATACTTTGGCCTTCTGCTACATGAAATGTGAGCTCAACAGGAGCTCAGGAAAACATCTGAAACCAGGTGCCTTACGCAGAGCGTAAGGATGCTGATGCTGAACAGCAAGTAACAGGTAAGGATCAGAGAGCACAACCTGAGCCTACTGGTTTGTCAGACTGAACTTCCTGGCTGGTTAATTGACTATCTTTCCTTCCATTTGTCAGTGTTCTCTCATTGTCAAGAGGCCCTTGTACTTATCCATCTAAATAACTATGGGTTTTTTTTTCTCTTTTTCTCTTGACAGTTTTTCTTTCTGCTGGAACTGAGCTGCATCAACTTTTTCTATCCAGCCTTTGTTTTTTCACAGTTTTATACTTAACTTTGAAAATAATTCTAATAAAAAATTATGCTCCATTTTCCCATCCTGGATTTCATTTTTTCCCTGCTCAACATAGACAACTGGACCCTAAAATCCCCACAGAATTCCTAAAAAGTGTTAACAAGCAATATTGAGAGATACGTTCTTCGCAGTGTCATCCAGCTATCAGAATTTTTTCAAACCCACTAATATTACTTGAAACTTTGATTGCTTCAGTATCAGCAGCCCAGAATAGAAATTTCCTGTGACATCTTCCAAAAGGAAGAAATGATCTTTTGAAGATCAGCCCACTCAGATCTGAGGAGACCAAGAGTTCATTTTATGAGGTAATACGAATAGTCATTCAATGCCATTGCTTTTATTTGGATTGTTCCTTTTCTTTGTCCATAACCACATCAGAAAGCCACAGGCTGTGTCTATACAAAGTTTGGTTTAGCATTGCAGCATAGTGCTGAAAATCTGATCTTAACACCACAAGCAAGCCAGCACGTGAACTTCAGGAAGACATCTCACTGCTCTCTGTCTGAGGGTTTTCCTTCCAATAATTATTGACATCTCTACAAAGCACTTAAGGACCTTGTAATGAAAACACAAATTAGATTTTAAATACTGTCATTACTGTGCTACTCTACTAGACTGAAACCAGTGCTTTAACTGATCCAGTTGCAAACTTTAGGGTGGAGTTAAGATTTAGGGACATGAGGCAGAGCCTGTGCTAGTTTGTTGTTGAAGGTTGCCTCTACAAGTCCCAATTGTGAAGTGATTCCTGGCCATTTATGCTTTGGAATCAAGTAAAGTTGGATATGGTCACCAAGCCCCTGTCTTTCATGTTCTCCGATACAGAAAGTGGTGTGTTTTAACCATGCTGATCTTATGGTGCACCTAGCATTTGTGTACCTTAAATAAGTAAGTCTTGACCCATACTCAAAAGCAGGGACCCAGGTGTGGGAAATAGGTCTCTCAGAGCATAAGGCAAGATGATGCCAACCCACAGGCAGAACACAAGGGCAAGAGTTCTCAGTCACAAAGACTAAATTCAACTTATGCACAAACTTCATGCAGATATGATGGCTTTATTAGATGAACAATGAAATAAAGAGTGCTAGGTTGAAGCACAAGAAAGATGGAAAGTCCCATGAGGCCTTCTTAATGAAGAGAATTTTGCCCAGATGCAGCATGTAAGGTGTGACTGTCTCATGTTTTGGTGACTCTACAGTCACACATGGGAATAGGAACACATATTTTCTTACTTTTTTAACGCTTACTGCTGCTGATATACGGAAAGTTTGATTTCTCAACTACTATCCGAATCACTGACAGTTATTCAAAACAGGACTCAGCTCAACAGTAGGTCAAGAAGGGCGTGTGCTGCTCCTCAGTCACATTCCTCATTCAGAGTTTCTCAGTGATATCGTTTCACAGGGGATTCCTCTGTTAACCAGCTGCTTCAGAAACTTGTCATGACAACTGTCACGACTTGGATTCTTATTTTTTAACATTGAACTTAAAATCTCATTTGAATACAAAAATAGGATATTGAATGTATTTGTGCGTATGACCATCTGCCTAAATATATATTTGAGGGGTTTTGTGGTTTGCTCTGAGGCTCTACCTCAAGCCTTTCCCAATCCCTGTAGTTTTTCTGTGAAAATTAAAATATATATATCGTTATCTTCAGAGACGAGTCTCTTCTCACGTATAGTAGTTTTACACTAGCCTCTATGGAGGAACGGTAAACGAAATAAATTGCAAAGGTTTCCCAAACAGCCAGGCACAGAGAAAATAAAATAAATCAAACAAGTAACATTTCTGTGATGAAATCTGTTTTACAACCGTAGCATGGAAACCAGGGGAATCAGTCAAACAATAGTAAGCATCAGGCTGTGGTTAGAAACATTTTTTGAAAAAGCAACTCCTTTTCCTTAGCCCTTCTTGCTCCAAGCTCCCCCACCACAGGCTCCCTGGCAGCGGGACTCGGGGATAATCTCCTGGAATACCAGAGGCGTAGAAGCCAACAGGATTAAAGCACCTCGTGCTCCTCAGCACGGTCATGTGATGACCTGCTGATCCCAGCAAAAGGCATCGTTTCCCAGCAGAGTTCTCACTTAATTTTCCTATATGTTATTCCTGCCCTGCTGGGATTCTCCCTAAGCATAAGGAAATAATTCACAATGCTTTTAGTAAAAAAATAAAACCAACAAAACCACTCTTGCTAATAACAATGGTAGCTGAAGAAAACTGTGGATAATTCATGTGCAATTTGCCCAGCAGTAAAACAACTGCTGTCCATTTGCTTCAAGGGGAAACTTCAAAGAATGTATAACTTTTAATGCCACCCATACAGCTCCGTTAGCTCTGATCAGGCTAATGTATGAGAAGAAAGAAGTGGGTGTTCTGAAGGCTGCCCAGTAAGGTATTGAGTAAAGAACACAGATACGGTGTTTGCAAAACTGCCTGATGGGAGAAAAACAGGAGTCAAGGTTTGTTTTCCAGGTCCAGAGACAGCTGCTTAAAGTGCTTTCTGCAAATCCATCGGCAGATTGCCTGTATACCCCACAAAACTGCGAGAAGATTTGGGTGCAGAATTCAGTATGTCATTAACTGTCAAAGCGCTACGGATTTTAGGGGAACAAAAAATTACTTTTTTCTGAAAAGTTTATCGCTTCCCTTGTGAAGTTACTTTGCTGTGTGCTGGCCTGGGAAAGGCAGCTTACACTGCAATACAAAAATGCCAAGCCAAACCATTTATTCTGATTCTGCCCTATGTTCACACTTAATCTGACCACATTTTATGTTTGCTTCCTCTTAAAAAAATAGATAGCTTATCCCCAGTTTGTTTATTTTCTAATTTTTAGGTTCACTGTGCTTATTTAACTGATCAGATTCTTCTGAGTCTTTTTTTTTAAACAACCGTTTACTCTAAAGCATATAATCAAACAAGGAATTTGAAGAGCCGACAATTGTTTCTCTGTCCAAATTTTAATTTACTTCCTCTCCAATTGCCAGAGGAAAGCAATCATGTGCTAGACAGAAGATGAAAGTTTATAATAAATGCCTGTATTTGGAAACCTGGAGGGGGTGGGGAAAGAAGTCACTTGGCTTTCACCCAGAACATGTGATAATCAGATTAACCCTGAAGTGTATTTTGTGTGTAAATGCATCCAGGGTAGGAATGGGGAAGGACATTGGAGGGTGCACTGTCGCAGAAGTCAGCAGTGAAGCATTCCTGGTGGAGGAGAGGAATTTCTTTCACACCCAGGGCTTTGGAGGGGTCAGAGAGAGCACTCCATGCACTGAAGCGTAACGCTGATGCTCTCCTGCTGCTCTGTGAGGATGTCGCTGTTTGCCATGGGTTTTCTGCTAGTCATCCTTGAGCCGTCCACCGGGCAGTTCCCCAGAGCCTGTGCAAACACAGAGAGCTTGCTGACGAAGGAGTGCTGTCCCCCCTGGGATGGAGACGGGTCCCCTTGTGGGGAGCTTTCCCGCAGAGGGTCCTGCCAGAACATCCTTCTCTCTCAGGCTCCGCTGGGACCACAGTTCCCTTTCTCAGGAGTGGATGACAGGGAGGACTGGCCCTCTGTATTTTACAACCGGACGTGTAAATGCGAAGGCAACTTCATGGGATTCAACTGTGGGGAGTGCAAGTTTGGTTTCTCAGGACTCAACTGCACTGAAAGGCAACTGAGAACAAGAAGAAACATCTTTCAGCTCACCACCAGTGAGAAGGACAAGTTTCTTGCCTACCTTAACTTGGCAAAGAACACCCCTAGCCAGGACTATGTTATTGCTACTGGCACGTATACTCAGATGAACAATGGCTCCAACCCTATGTTCACAAACACCAACGTGTATGATGTCTTTGTGTGGATGCATTATTATGCCTCTCGAGACACACTCTTAGGTGGGTCCAATGTGTGGCGGGACATTGATTTTGCCCATGAAGCCCCTGGTTTTCTGCCTTGGCATCGGGTCTTTCTGCTGATGTGGGAACGTGAGATCCAGAAGATAACAGGTGATGAGAACTTCACCATCCCCTACTGGGACTGGCGAGATGCAGAGGACTGTGTGGTCTGCACTGATGAATACATGGGTGGCAGACATCCCACCAACCCTAATTTACTCAGCCCAGCGTCATTTTTCTCCTCGTGGCAGGTGAGGACAGGCCAAGGGGTAGGGGAAGGGAAAGGCTGATTGTCCCAGAATTATCCTACCTGACTCTAGGCACTTAAGTGAGGTGCGCAAGCTGGGAGCTTAGCCATGCTGCATTCCCTTAGATGTTCCTGGAGAGAAAGTAGGCACTACCAGAGTGCAAATCAGATTTTATGTGGACTTAAACTTCATTTAGAGCTGTTAATTTGTCTCTTTGTCTCTTCTCTCTCTGAGTGTAGGATTTAGGCTGCTTAATTACGTAACTCAATAGTTATTCCTGCTACTTAAAGGCACTGCAAATTAAACCAAGGTAAATTTATATATGGTCTCATATAGCTGAACTATACTGTGCTGTTCTGACACTGAGAGCTTCTAGAACTCTTTTTTTGTCTCTTGCTTATTACTGCCACATCGCCTAAAATACAGTAAAAAGGTCTATTGGCTTCCATAGACACACTCCATCATGACAATAGCAACAGTCCTTTCTGGTGCTGAAGTCTATGATTATGTTGGTGTAAATCTATCTTTGTTCTATTTATTTCTGTAGCAACAGCCCACATGAAGGTTGGGCAGTTTTAGTGATTTAATGGAAAGTGAAAGAGATACAAGCAGTTCTCTGATATTTTGGCATTACAAAACAGCAACTAACTGGGCGGGTTATACTGTATTTAGCCTTGATTTGTGTCCTCTAGACAATATATGCTGTGTATATACCTGTAAATTCAAACATTTCCATATACTGTAACAAACCTATTATAGGACATTTTCTGCCATATGTTTTGTATGTATTGACCGGTTCTCCCCCAAAAAGGTACTTTTCAGGGACCATTTCCAGGAGGATGTTTGCATATAGCCACCCTGTTTGGGAGGCTAACTGTCACAGACATGGATTATCTCATGCCATTTGGCCTCACTGCCCAGCAGAGTTTCTGGCCACATTTAATTTACCAGTGTAGGCATAGCCATAAAGTAGATATAGCTACAAACATGTATTTTCATCCCATTTTTCAAGATTCTGCTCATTTCTAGCAGTATGAATCTAGATGAACTCTCCTAACTTAATTAGATTGCATCACCAGAATGAAGTGGATCTGATGCTGTTCTGCACTGAGCTGAATAAAGAGTTATGTGAAAATGGAACAGGTGTTAAAGTGGATTAAATGAAACTAGAATTGCACTGGTTACATGTGTCAAGTGGAGCTATCAATACAATATATTGGATGAGATAACCAAGGTAGTAGGAGGCAGGTAGTATAAAGGAATCAGCAAGTTGCTAGCAGAATTTTCTAAAAGACCTGGAAGGGTCAGATATTTATGTTTAGCTCATTTTTTCAAAGGTAATACTAATCATATCCAGAGTGTTAGAATTTTTCCATCCTGGTAATAAGTACCCAGAAAATTTATGAGTAGTAATGAGTATATTTAAGAAACAGATTTATAACTTCTAATTTAAGGTCAGTTTCCACAAATATATTCTGAAAATAAAGACAGTTTTTTATGAAACAAGTTGCTTTAACAGGTATTTTTGTATAACTTTAATAGGTGCAACAATACAAATTGTGCTGTGTTTAGAACATATTCAGTATACGTGTATATATGTAAGAGCACCTAAGTCCTTTGCTGAAGTTTTCCAAGTAATTTGTGAAAATGGGTGCTTATCACTTATATTTTTCAGCCACTTCTGGAAATGCTACAATTTTGTCAAAATTTCCAAAACAGGGCTACAATAACTTTACCTTGAAAGGGTATTATTCCCCTTTAATGTCTTATATCTGTGTATATCTCTGCTGTCTTATCTAGAGAAGGAGTGAAAGAGATTGAACAGATCTGCATTTTCAGTCAGTGAGTTTGGGGTGAAGATGCAACACAAACTGATATTTCTGTATTAGCTTTGAATCCAAATTTAAACAATTGCTTATGATGGAATAACTTAGTCAATGCAGTTCCTTCAAGAGATCAGAATCTCACTCCAGAAAACCAAAAGGCAGCAAAAATAACCTTAGCTTGAACTGGAAAACAGCCGTAGCTGCAGAATACGCTGATTATCCAAGCTCTGTAGCTAAACAGCAAGAGAAAAAAAAAAAAAGAGGAGGATCCAGAAATGTGAAGGAATTTAGGCTTTTAATAAGCATTCAAAATAAAAAGAGGGCAAGAGAAACCTTTTGAATAACACATCTATAATATGGTGTCCGTTTTGGATTTTTAAGTCTCTTTCCAAAGCATAACAAAGCAATGCCTGCTATGTTAGGAAATAGTTATAGATTTATTGAAAAAAAAAGGTAAAGTGCCTATTTGCAGAACAGCATCTCTCACTTTTTTTAAACCCTAAAGAAAGGAGAAAATACTTTATTCCATTGAGAAGTTGCCATGGCAACATGGATACCCATGAATACATGCTGAAATTCTTGCTTTCGCCTTACTTTTTCTTCAACATGCTGCTGTTACCTCTTAGCTAAGTGAATTATATGTCCACATTTTTCTCATGTTTATCATCTAAGTGAAACTTCTGATTTCTGCCTCTGTTTTTACCAGGACTATCAGGAATCTTTAGTGTTTTTATTTGTTTGCTTGGCTTATGTTTTAGGGTAGGTGGGAAGGATTTTCTCAAGTTTTCAGTTACTTGTTTCTGATTATTCAAGTGTTGCATTCAGAATTAGGACTGCATGACAGCTACTAATGCTTTACCAGATTTTGCAATTCCCTGCCGACTTAACGGAAAGCTATGTGGGAAATGGAGATCTTCCATGACATTTTGAGAGTTTTTTGGTTTAGTGCCCATTTCTATTATTATTCAAGATAATGGATTTGCTAAAGAAATAACTATTATGTCTCACTTAAATAATAGTAGGTGAAATTCTACTCTCCTCTGCACCAGAACTAATTTGGAGAAATAACTGAAGTCAGTGAAGTTACAAATGCATAAAAAGCCTTCTGCAAATAAAAGCAGAGTCTTTCTGCTGGCAGTTAACATCAGAGTTTGGGGATCCCCACAGTGTGCTAGACAGACGATGAAGAAAATAAAGCAGCAGAATGTAAGTGCTGTTTTAGGTTTGCTATTGTGGCAAGCAGGCTATACCACCAACTTTAACTCCCTGCATTTTGTCTCTCCTGAAAGAAGAGTGACTTGAGAGAAGTAATTGCATAACGTGGAGAGCTGTCTGCTCTCAGATGTGCTGGTGTCAGCCTGCAGCCAATTCTTTGTTGCAAGCACCGAGAGTTTCCCTTAGCACTTCATTCTGTATCACCCTGCAGAACCACTTACACAAATGCAAAGCTGCTACAAAAGGGAAACAAGTTACACAAATAAAAAATGGATATAATGCTCCTGAACTAATAATGACAGTACTTTAGATCCATTACCTGAAAATATGACTTCATAAGAAATACAAAATTTAGCTATTCAGACACAGTTATTTAAATCTAAGCACAGTTTATCAGGGAGCTGTATTGCTAGCTGAATAGTCTGAGAGGATCTTTTGAAGCACTATTTTATGTCCACCTTTAAAAACTGCAAGAAATTTTCAAAAATACAAACACCAGAAGCCAACACTTCTTGATTCTTAAATCAGCCAAAATCTTACATCCATCTGCTTGTGGATGCCTGAGCATCTCATGAACACAATGACTTTATTTTTTATTGCAACTTAATAGATTTTGGAGACAGCTACAGGCTGGTAAATTAAAAAAACAACAGCCCAAACGGAGTAAGTAACTGTAAAATAAGAGTTTATCAAGATTGATCTCCTAATGATATGCTTACATGGGTTATAAATTTGAAACATTTCCTATTACAAAGAGGTAAGTCTCCACATGCCACACCTCAGTCCCACAGCCTGAGGAAATCAGGATCTGTGCACAGCAGGAGCAGCCACTCGGGTATCCTCAGAGTAATACCCCTTCTTCCACGGGATCACGAGTGGGTGACAGCAGTTTGGCCTGTGGTTGCCTGGCTGTTCTCTAGTATACAGCCGTGCTTGCTCAGGAGTCGTGTAGTGTAAAAGATAAACATCTTCAGAAGTGTATAAATTAATAGCTAAGGAATTTCATAAAAACTGAGTTTTGTTAATAGTTCACCAGAAAAAGAAGCCTACCTGTAGGGAGATGGGTCTTTGTGAATTTGCGGTAGAGATGGAGACAGCAACACTAATGGTACAGCTTGGAGACAGCCAGAGAGGAGGGAATCACGGTCTGCCAAACCAGAAAGTGTTAATGAATATTTCAGCAGTAATTGATAACAGAGTTTTCTACTCCACCTCAGCACCATTTTGAGGTGCTGAATGTGATGTAAGTTACCCCCCGGTTCTGGGCTGCCTCTGAGCAAAGAGATGAAACTCAGCCAGCTTTTACTGAAGGCTGAGAAAATACCTTGAAGGCCCTGGCTTTGTTTCAGTGCGGTCACTTCATGTTTGTCTCATCTCCTCTTAGCTTCAGTTTCACAGGTCCTCCAGTTAATGTACACACTATAAGGGTCAGAAAGATAATTAATGACTTTATCCTTGCACAGATATGTGTCTTAGAATTTCCTTAAAGCTTTGCTTTCCAAATTTTCTTCATTTCATTCAGTCCTCTGCCTGTTTTACCTTTCCATTCCCGCTAATATTCAGGAGTATATGAAGATCCAGATACAAATATACACAGTCTCTTAAAAAGTTTTTGGTCTGCTGTAGATATAGCATCTTTTAAAGTTCTGCCTATAAAAGCAAGTCCCCAAAGTACAGTTTGTTCTGTTGCAGGTTATTTGGGGATTTCCCTTGTATTTTCTCAGTTTGGTGAGTAAATGGCTTCTGGATGCCGCTTAATTAGGATTGGATTATGCCATGCCCTAATACAGCCAAAAAAGTAAAAATTAAACCTCTTTGCAATTGCCAAATATTTTAAATCCAGTGTGAGGGCTGCACTTTAATCCTGTTCCCAAGCAAGGATGTGAGAATAAGTGGAGAAAGCCAGAGAAAGGCAATGAATCAGTGCAAAATCTCTTTTGGCCGCATAATGGGACCCAAGGCTCCAGTTCAAGAGTCTAGACTTCATGTAGGACAAACGGAGACACGGGGATGTGTCAAGGAGGGCCAGGAAGTGCCCACGTCACATCCTTGGGAGGGCTGGGATGGGCGCCACAGGTAAGCAAGTCATGTGGTTGCTCTGGCTGTAGTCTGAAGTGGTTCTTTTAGGCTATATTAACCTGGAGCATAACACTACGAAAACATGCTGATACAGTTTCTGGACGGGGGCAGACTCCTGCTCGGTGGGCTCAGAAGAGAGGCAGAGCAAGGGACCAGCTCTAAAGGAAGCAGAGGTGTGGATTAACCCTTTGAGTGGCCGTACTTCCCCAGCAAACTGAGGAACCTCAGATCTCTTTGTAAGTGAGCAGCTATTTCAATACCGTAGAAAATAACCTTTTTCCAAGGGTCAGGTATATATTACCCGTATTGCATGGACCTGTGAGCACAGATCTAATAAGTCCTAAGCAACCAAAAAGAATTTGTTACTAAAACCCCCAAAGCTTTGAATTGAAAAATAGCAGACAAAGGACTGAACACTGCTGAAGACTCCTGTAATGTAATTCACTTTATTTAGGCACAGGGGCTAGTCTGTGCAAGCAGTTGCAAACTAAAAGACAAAAGGGCTTCCCGTTTGTGAAAAGGTGCGAGACAGCAGCAACACTTCCACACATTTACAGTCTGTTTTCGAAGAAACGATACAAAGAGCTGCGCTAAACATCTCAACTGCAGTGCACGGAGGGATTTTTTTGCTGGGTGCTACAAGACCCAGGAGCGATGCTGCATATTCTGGACTGCCATCTACCGGCATTTGCTCTGCTAACTACTTACATAAGCTTTTCCTTGGAGTATCTTCCTAACAATTTCCCTGCAGCCGGTGAGTTTACGCATGCAGGAGAGCAGGCATTGGGTGCAGTTCGAATATAAAGCTTTGCCCGGCATGAACTGAGAAATTTGCTCAGAGTTGTTCTGAAAGGGAATAAAAAATCGTGGGTTAAAACAGCATGTTTCTAGTAGAAAGTCCGGCTGCTGAATGAAGGGAAGGCATTTTGTGTGTGCTTTATGCAGATTACATCCAGAAAGGACCTTTTAACTGACCTATGTTCTATTACCACTTATACATCACATGATTGATAAAACAGCAAAGATAGTTTCAGGATAGACCCATAATTTATATTACCTAAGTTACACATTTCTGGAATTTTATGGCCAAAGTTTAATTTTTAGTTCAGAACAAATAGCAGAAGGCCACAGATAAGCATTTTCATTCCTGCCCTTATGTTGGCATTTCTTGACCATGAGTTATCAGATGCCTTATAGCATCTGACTTCTGTTTAAGATGAATTCGGTTAGTCAGACAGTTAATGAAGGCTACAATGAGACATAAATGGGAAAAAAAAAATTAGCATTTATAAGCCTTATAACATTAACAGTTGCATTAAATCCCACTGAAATGGGTAAACAGAACAAAGGGGAAATGTTCCTTTGTTTAGATATATTTGAGCTCATGCTTGAAGATTCCCTGTCTGAATATCTGAAAAGCCAGTCTTGAAGGCAGCATGTGGTTCCTTTTTAGGATCCAACAGGGATATATCCCCAAGGCAGTGGGGAGAGGATGAAAAGATAGGAGATGGAAGGGCAGAGAAGCCAGAAGAAGATAAAGTCCATATGAAACAGAGCTGAACAGAAAATCCAAAGGTATGTAGTTTCTGAGCCAAGTGCCAACTGGGAAATGGGTTGAGCTCCACCAGTCAAGACACACTTGCCTTCTTCCCTAATGCACTTCTAGGGACAAAGGACTGTGCATTTTTATAAACAAATTACTAGAGCATCTCCCTCAGCCTGAATCATCCCTCTGTTTTCCTTCTAATGGGAATAAACTCTCTCAGTAACACAAAACAATCATAAAAACAGCACCGTAGCTACGCTTTATGTTTATAACTGTAGGTCTCTCCCTGTCGCTTGCTCTCCCTTCTCGCTGGGGATTCTTAAAAGACTTCTTAGCGGCACAGTCCTGACCCCAGTCCCTCTTAGAGGCACAGTCCTCACCCACTTGGTGAGCTTCTGGGGGCAATGTGCACATGACACTCTCTGCTGGACGACTACCTATGGTCTCCAAGGGCACCTTAGTGGTTTTAACAGACTAGGGCCGATTTCAGCTACTAGAGCAGTCTCTAAGGATAAACCTCTCTGATAAGTTTTCTTATCTCCTCAAAAAAAAAAAAGAGAATAATTTATTCATGAGATTCATATTCATAGGAAACTTACCATTAAGAACTCCAGATTCTTAAGAAATCTAGGTTATATCAGCAGCTCTGTCATACATTTTCTGTGAATTTGTGGTCAAATCACTTAGAAAAGGATTCATCTCATCTCCTTCCACTCTTTCAAAAGTTAGCTAGGCAGTAAAGCAACTTGCCTTTGGCTCTATCTGTAGTCACTTCAGAGGCACGTCCCTGCCTCCAGGGTGTGATTCATCCCATCCTAATGCAGAAGCAGAGCATTAAGTTGAACACTCTTAATTTTTCTCCCCTTGCTAACTGCAGTCCAGAGACAGTCTCTGCATTGATTTTTTACACATTTTATTTCATTGACTTAGTCAATGGAGAGAGTTAGGCACCCCTAGAGGTAAGTACATCTCACCTACGAGACATCTGGCTTAGGAGGGCTGAATCATGCTCTGGAGATGCCTCTCTCTGCTGACTGCAGAGGTCGTCCTAAAGTGTTGCTTCAGTCTGACAGTTTGTACACCAATTTGTGCTGGTGAAATGAATCTCCCACTCACTTCCTTCACTAACAGAGAATCTCATGTTCTTCCATCCCATTCACAGCAGATATGACTGCTTTCACTCACCTTCTCGTTCATTGTTTTGGTCCGTGAAATATAAGTATGCCTCCAGGATGAAAGAAGTCTGGAGGTTTTAGTGTTATGTGTTTTCTCCCCTATGATGTCTCACTCAATAATGAGGCCTGTTCTTTCTCCACACAAAGTTCTCATTAACCACATTGATTACCTGCTAACCACAGAGTCCTATATTTTGACAGGATCTCTGGTGGTTTGGAGTTTTATTTGTTTTGGTGGGTTTTTCAGAAAAAAAGCAAAACAATAGACAGCAGTTTTGGTTCAGAGCCTCAGCCTCACCTGGAAGGGATACAAAACAACTTCTGGGAGTTTTGAGCCACTGTTATTCTGTTTCATAGACCCGTCAGCTGTACTGCTATGCACACCCACCAAACCCTGTAGTCTGATCTTCCGCTTGTCATTTTGTGTCATCATATTTTTCTCCAGCCTCCATCCTGACTCCATGTCAGGCAAGTTCCTGAATATAAAGTAGAAATATGAGTTAGTACCTGTACTAACTCTCTGTAGGTTTATTGTACCAGAACATGAAAAAAATCCTCCTTCTCATTCCAATCACTGGCCAAGGAGGGGATGCAGTGAGAGCTACTATAAAAGCTCATGGTCATCAGAGGACCCATGCCCTTTGGTAACAAATAAGTTATTGTGGCTTAAAAAGATATTGAGCAGCACCTTAGTGACACTGACAGTCTGTGTGGGCACTTTTAACCCACGGCAAATGTGCAGGAATTTGACTCAGCCAGCTGACTATCATTTGAAGTTACATTGAACTACTTTGCTCTTCCAGGAGCCTCAAATCCGACTGGCAGATTCCACAGATCATCTGACAAATAATGACTTGTTATGCCATGGTAACTGGACTTTACCAGTGAACCCAGAACATGATAAAGGATGCTGCATTCTGATAGTATTTAATATCTGTATGCATCTCTCTCTTTAAGATCCCTTTCCCAATACCCATCACTATGGTATCTCAGCTGGTGATGTATGTTCATCCCCACAACATTCCTCTGAAGTAGAGCAGCATCTTTTCCCATTTTGTACATATCGCATCATCAAGACATAGTGAAACTAAGTGACCATTTAGTCTAACAAAGCACAGACAGATATTTTCAGAATAAAAGTTTTTTTTTTTTTTGTATCCCAAGTCAACAATTCCCCCTCTTAATATGTGGGGAGAAAAATCTGCAATTGTGGCTTTGTTCAGTAGTTTGCTGAAGCCAAAAAGCCTCCATTTAGCAACTGCAGCAGCAGATTTAACTCTGTGTCCTGCTGCATTGGTAGGTAACACTGAATTTAACCTCAGTGAGTTCTCAAGGCCATAAATGAGAATTGATGCCTTAGTCCACGTGGGTAGTTTCAGATACAGACTAGTGTATTGTTTCAAAATGTGCACTGTAGTAGAGGGGTGTCTTCTACGAAATAACCCAGCATATATTAAAATCATACATAGAAAATCTAAATATTAATATGTATTTTTGCAACAAACTAATTACATTGTACATTTTCTTTGCTCCTTTAAAAAAAAATCAAAGTATCATCTCTTTTGTTTGCTTTTATTTTTTACAATTGCAACTCTGCTAATAGAAAGTGTTTTATACAGGTAATTTGTACTCGGTCTGAAGAGTACAACAGCCAACAGGCTTTATGCAATGCCTCAAGTGAGGGGCCTATACTGCGAAATCCTGGGAACAATGATAAATCAAGGACCCCAAGGCTCCCATCCTCAGCTGAAGTTGAATTTTGCCTATCACTGACTCAGTATGAATCTGGACCCATGGATAAAATGGCCAATTACAGTTTCCGAAACACTTTGGAAGGTAACATGTTTTATTCTATTATGCCATTTCCATCTGTAAACTGATTCTCTCTGGGGTTAGAGTCTTTAAACTCTGGGCAATTTGATCTCATTCCATGAAACACTACTCAAAAAGAAAAAGAAAAAAGAAAGAAAAAGTTATGCTTTCTCCTGGAATAGCAACATACAGAAAGAACTATGTTAAAGGCCTTTGATAAGAAAATAGAAACTATAGACTAGATCAGACCCTAAATCCATCTGTTAGGAGATATTATCTCCTGCTATAGTCACCACCAGGCACAGCAAAGAAATGTAGCACTGCATAAAAGGAGATCATCTAATAATCTACTAACACATGATCATAACCATGTCCATGTGGGTTACAGGTTTGCGCTGGAATCCACTGTCTTCCAGAGGCCAGGCTGGACAACAAAGGTGAAAGAGGATGCTGCCAGTTGGCGTGTTATGTATACATCCTGCTGCAGTGAACTCCATAGCAGACTTCTGCCCAAACTCTAAGGATTAGGGATTAAGTTATACCTCAAAAATGACCCTTAGTATCATTTCCAAAAGAATTTAGTTATTTATCTTAATTTTCTAACTATCCAACCTGTTTTGAATGTTCCTAATTTGCTAGTAAACAAGGGTTCTTTGCTAAAGGAATAGTTATTCTTAATTATCTGTCTACCCAATCTCTTTTGAATCTTGCTAAATTGCTATAAACAAGGATAGCACATTACATATTTATCAATAAATATTGCTACAGTATCATATATCAGCCGAATCAAATATTATCTATCTGAGAGATTTTTGCTTGCAAGGAACTGTGCAAGGGCTAAAACAGTGCAATATAGGAGTTGGTGTAAGAATAAAAAAACAAAGCTTTTAATACATTCAGTATTACTCTTAATGCAGTGTGGAATGTCATAAAGCTTTCTTGGGAAAAAAAAGTGAACCAGTTTCTACTCTAAAAACAGTCAAAAATGTGGAATTTGTCTGCTGAAACCAACAGAGAATCCAGACATTAATTAACTCCAGCTCTGGACATAGCTGTGTTTTCTACCTTTGAGAAAGGGAACCACATGAAGTTCGGGAAATAAAAAGGTGACATAATTGAGTAGAGGTTTGCTCACATTTTTCTCCATGAAGTATGTGAATAGGTGCAAAGGGTGGAATAGGAGGAGTAGAGAAAAGGGAATTAAATAAATAAGTTGTGAAATAATGAGGGTCTACATTGTAAACAAAAGCAAAGGCACAGTCTGTGGAAGTTATGCGGAACCACATATGGGTTTACTGAGAAGGCAGAGTCAAAACAGAGCACTCACTTACAAAGCCTAAATTTCAGTATCATGACTGCTCATTAAATAACAATAATTCGTGCGTACTTGCAGAAAAAGGGCAAAACCTGCTTTTTTTTCAATGCTAAGTCTAAACTGACAGCTAAACAGAGTCATAGATCAAGTATACCCCTTTGATACAAATGGGTACATTTTCCTATTGAAAATAACAGTAGCTATTTGAAAAAAAAAGGTAATAACATAGATGTTCAACAGAATTGCACAATGATCAGGACAGCACCTACAGTTCCCAAAGAGCCAGGAAGACGTTATTTTAACTCTAAAATCAGAATCAGTGTTTTGTCTGATTAATCTATCAAACCCTTTCTGTACTGCTCTCTCTTTGTCACATTAATTTCATGGCTAGCAAGCACAGTCATGGCTAGTCTCTGTTAATATCAGTGTCATCTGCCAATCACACTTGAAAAGGGTCATGCTTTAATCTGAATAATGGCAATGTCACTGCATCTGAAAAGAGCTATTCTGGATCAAATTTTCCTCCAACTGGTTTTTTTTGTTCTGTGTAACAACCCTTCAAAATCTGAAGAGTGTTCACCTTTCTTCTAACTGAGGTTATGAAGATCCAGCTCACCACTGTGGTCATTTGGAGCTTTCCAAATGCCACATGAGGCATGTTGTGGTTGCCACCAATAGGTGCTAATGGATTTCATGTGATTTAAGTAGTTCTTCCAATAGACTGGGGAAAAAACTACATGTTCTTGAGGATGTATGCAAGTTAGATATGATTCAGAAGCCATACAGCTTAGCTAGCTACAGAAGCAGCATATATTATCTTGGTCATAGTGCTGCATGGCTTCTGGATGCATCCAGTTAGCTCAATGCAGGGGCAGAGCATGCCTGTTTTATCAGTCCATCCAGATGTACCCTCCCTGACAAGCACTGTAGCCTTCTCAGAGCATCCATAGGATCCCTTCTACGTGACTCAAAAAGGGAAGAAAAGAGATTGAGCAGCTCCTTTTCTCCTGGCAGTGAAGGTGGACATTTGCAAGTCCTAGGATCCATGTGGAGGGATCCCGGGAAGCTGTAGCACAGTGAGGAAAAGCTCAGTAGGATAAGACTGAGGCAATGAATGTCCCCTCCTTAGAAGCTCTGTAGACATGAAACCGAAAAAAACAAAACAACCTAACATTAGATCCTCTCTATTCTAGGGGAAATCCCGTTAAGAAGTGCCCATGTTTGCTCATAGTCCAACTCCCAGTGCAATTACCAGAGCCTGTATTGTTGTCTAACTTTTATAGCTTAGCTAAAAGAGATGTACAGTGCCCAAGAGCTGGTATGGAAGAGAGTAAAGGTCAACAGGGTGATGTTACCTTTCTTTCCATAAGAAAGAGCCAGAGATCACTGGAGTGAAACTGTGTCCACAGTGCTTCACGATAAGGGGCTCTTTTGGTGATGAGTCTGTCTGAATGCGAGACAGATGTGGCTCAGTAGGCATTTATCTATATTACTATGGAGATGGAGCTTATTCCATCAGACACTGTTATTCTGAGATAGCTTTCTTCTTTTTTTTTTTCTTTGAGGATATTTTATTTTTTAACCTGAATTATTTCATCACTCAACTTTACACCACAGGACCACAAATGTTTCTGTCAACTAAGTTATTTACCTAACAAGATAGTGAACTGCAATGTGAAGCCAAGAATACATGGTTAATGTTGAAAAAGATGGTGGAAAGATTTTAAACTAGTTTTACTGCCAGAAAAAAACATATTGTGTTAGCTTCTTTCTTACACATGGCCTGCTTAGTTTTTTGTAGTGTAGAGATGCCAAGCTTAAATTGCCAGCTTGCGTTTATTGTGTCAGTGCCCACTTCTGCATGACGGCATTCTTACAAACCTGCTAACACTCTATAGTTCCTAATATTTTCTTCTTTTTCTAAGCAAAAAGCTTCTCAATCCTTCTTTGCTTGTTTATACAAGTTTGTGCCAATACACCTAAGGTCAAATTCTAATCTCTTTTAGATCCAAAGTAAATCCAAAGTAAGTCCATTGACTTTACTGGAGTTACTCTAGATTTACAAAAGATGACCAGAACCAAGCCAGCGACTGTAATTGAGTGTCTCCTGATTTACACCATTGTAAGATTTACTCCTCTGTTTTAGTTCTGTAATGGAAAACACCTGTGATCACTTAAAAGAACTGATCATGTAGAAGAACCACTTACGGGCAAAATTTTATGCTCTTCCATGCTTGAGTGCACTGGAACAAAGACAAGACATTTTTACACTTCAAAGGGATAGGTATCAGCATCATTATGAGCAGATGCCAACAATGCAGGCTGAATCTGTGTTTGACTAACAGAAAATGCTGCTACAGAGACAGAAATTATGTCACTGAAGAGTAACCACAACAGCCATTCACAGCAACGGTCAATATTATATGGTAAACCAGCACCCCCCTAAGGCTGAGCACGTGGGTTGCCCTCTCACCCTAGGACAAGCCAGTTTCTGCTTTGACTGAAAAATATGTTAAAAGCAGTTTGCATGTTGCCCCTTGAAGTGGAAGCAATTATTTTAAATAGGATTTGTTGAATCATGGCCCTAACTGGGAAACAGTTGTTGACTTCATTGGACACTTCATGGATACAAGAAGAGAACAGAAAATCAGTCTAGTTTATAAGCAGCAGGTGGGATCAGAAATGGATTAGCTGACTGCAAATGAAATAGTTCGGTTTCTTCTTTGTGCAGTTCAGTTCTGGTGTGACACCTTGAATGCTACCTCCTAAGAATAAGAGATGGTTGAAAAACTTAGAATTTCTTTTTCTTTATGAGCAAATTCTACATTTGAAATTATTTTATTCATGGCAACTTCAAATGAAAATCAATGCCTTCTAAGTTTTGCAGAAAGTGAAAAAAAAAAAAATTTAAACAAGAAATTTCTAAAACTCTATATCTCTCTCATTATTCATGAATCAACTCATGACACCTGGTATCAAGTCAAGCCATGTCATAGCATTCCACTGTCTGTCACAATTATGTATCGTTACTGCTGTTCTGTCATGAAATAATGGAATAAGACATCAAACACTTCAAAATGTAATTTCATTTTAATAGGATATTTTCCTTTTTTTCTGAGAAATCTCTCAGAAATCTGGAAAACTTTTCTCAGTATTTTCACTGCAATCCATATAGCTAATGAAAAATGGTTTCTCAAAATGAAGTTTGCCAACAGAAAACTTCTAATTAAAAAAGTTTTAGCCTACAGCCAACATTCCTCAACCAGCTCAAACTCTCAACCTCTGGGTAAATTTATGCTGCACACCCATCTGTCAAGATGCAGAAGATCATTACCAGAGAACTAGAAAGACTGTTCAGCCCAGACCACAGTGAAGCTCTACAAGAGTCGTTTTAAGAAAAAAAGTAGTTGGTGACATGGTCTAAATTAGATAATCACAAACTTTCATTTACTACAGCCCCCCTAGGCCAAATTCTGCACATATTGCAGCTACCTCACTCTAGAGAGATTACAGTAATAACATTGCTTGAGAAAATATGTAAGATTTAACCCTGAAAAATTTCCTGTGAGATTGCCAATGGCAGAAAAATTCCACTAACATAAGCCAGAAGAACATCACTAACTTCAAAGACCAGCAAGGACATGGCCTTAAAGTTCTTATATCTATATCTTCCTTCCTATTTTAAAGTAAATGCATCTATCTGACTTGAACTACTCTAAAATGTGAAATCCTTACCAAAGAAAAAATCATCCTCAGGGAGAGTGGGACTAAGTACATCAGCCAGTTGGACTCAGACATACAAATGATCCTTGAGATCATCGAGTCCAATCATAAACCCAACATTGCCAAGTCCCCCACTAGATGATGTCCCTAAGCACCACATCTACACGTCTTTTAAATACTTCCAGGGGTGGTGACTCCACCACTTCCCTGGGCAGCCTCTTCCAATGCTTGACAACCCTTTTGGGGAAGAAATTTTTCCTAATGTCCAATCTAAACCTCCCTTGGCGCAACTTGAGGCCATTTCCTCTCGTCCTATCGCTTGTTACTTGGCAGAAGAGACCAACCCCCACCTCGCTACAACCTCCTTTCAGGGAGTTGTAGAGCGCGATGAGGTCTCCCCTCAGCCTCCTCTTCTCCAGGCTAAACAACCACAGTTCCCTCAGCCGCTCCTCAGAAGACTTGTGCTCCAGACCCTTCACCAGCTTCGTTGCCCTTCTCTGGACACCCTCCAGCACCTCCATGTGCTTCTTGTAGTGAGGGGCCCAAAACTGAACACAGGATTTGAGGTGCAGCCTCACCAGGGCCGAGTACAGGGGCACGATCACCTCCCTACTCCTGCTGGCCACACTAGTTCTGATACAGGCCAGGATACCATTGGCCTTCTTGGCCACCTGGGACCACTGCCAGCTCATGTTCAGCCGGCTGTCAACCAGCACCCCCAGGTCCTTTTCCTCTGGGCAGTTTTCCAGCCACTCTTCCCCAAGCCTGGAGCGCTGCATGGGGTTGTTGTGGCCAAAGTGCAGGACCCAGCACTTGGCCTTGTTGGATCTCATACAATTGACCTCAGCCCATCGATCCAGCCTCTGTAGAGCCTCAAGCAGATCAACACTGCCGCCCAACTTGGTGTCATCTGCAAACTTACTGAAGGTGCACTTGATCCCCCCAGGGTGCACTCGATCCCCTCAACATGCAACATAAAAAGGCCAATTTGACCTTTAAAGTCCCTGCTATCCTAATCGCTGGCCTAGAAATTCATACAAAACTTAAATCTATTTTGTAAGAAAAACACTTTTGCAGTTAAAAAAAACACGTGCAAAACTGTTATGAATAGCTCGGTGATGTTAGGGATGCCACGGATATTAAGCGGTCCACTAAGGTAATCAGAGGAGATAGGATTGTTGGAATGGTTCCTCCATTCCTATAGCACTGAACACTGCTAATGCTCTCTGAGCTCTGTATACCCTCTGCTAAGAGTACTTACAGTGCTTCCGTCAGTGGCAAATGAGCAACTGGGGAAAACACTACCTGCTTTAAATATATAAAGCTTTGCACTTGACTGATTGTACATGGACTTCTGTGGTCTCCGTTATTAAGTTGTAAAATCTGCAGTTAATATAATTAAATACTGTATTAAAAGACATACACCTGACCCAACTGCATGTTCAATGAGAACCACGTATATATCATCCTAAAAACTGTCAAGCAGTCTTAATTTTGAGTGGCATCTTTAGCTCCTTCTGTAATAAACTTTGGGCTAAATCCCCATCTGCTTTAATTTGGCCTGGATCCAGTGAAGCTACTGCAAATCCACTGAATCACTGTTGCTGATTTACGGTGTTATCAGAAGGAGCAGAATCAGGTTTATGATCTCGTAAAAATGTGATTTTTCTCTCATTGAAATCACTGGTAAAAATTCCATTCACTTCAGTGATGTATACCTTAATGGCTATTTCTAATGCACCATAATTAAACAAGGGTTTAAAAGGATGTCTGAATGCTACAGCTTCCTATACTGGCCAGATGATTTTAACAGCTCACTGGGGACAGCCCTGCTTCTCTATGCAATCTCCTCCATCCACCAGTCAGTTGCTCTCCCTCCTTTTTTGTTACCAACACTGGTTCTCATTATAATCTTACATGAGATACTGTATCTCAGTAGCCTGGAAAAAAACAGATCTCAAACTCCAGGGTAGTTTTCTGCCAGATTAGTGAGTTAATCAGTTGAAAGAAGGACTGACAAGAGCTGCAGTTAACGCATGGGAAGGGACAGCACGGGGTGAGGCAGGTGGGGAAAGCGGAGTTCCCCTATCTAGAGGCAGGGAGTTCTCATTTCAGCTCACTGCACTTGTAGATCTGTAGCCTCACATTTTCTGTAGAGGTGATTTTACTGCAGCCACGGCAGTGAGGTTTCCTGTACACTGAAAAAAATTCTCATGTTTTTATTCTCATTCTTTTTAATTGGCTCTACCCCATTTCATAGTATGTCATCCTGAATAGCTGATTGTCCTGAAGCCTTTTAAAAAGTCTGAAAGAAAAGAGTAAGACCCAGGCTAATAAAATAAAATGACACCACATTGTGGTTTTATTCCTGCTAACTTTACAATTTAGATGGAGTTTTCATAACGAGAAATCAGATATTAAAACTTCTTACGTGCATGGTTAAACATGATGTCAATTTTGACACTGACAGAATGTACCCCAATTAACTGGGAGCTGGAGGGTGAGGTTGCTAAAGCTCTCCCAGTTACAGAGCTTTTGATTATTAAGATAAATTGCTCATGTGCAGATGTTCCATGAAAAGTTGTGCAGAGCCAAAGTAGGTATTCTGTATATTTTTTTATGAACTATTAGATCAAGTGTTTGCAACGCATTAAGAAATTTTAAGAACTATCCCAAGTCCGATATAAAACATCAAGCCTTCTGCCTAAACTCTGCATAAAGTCTATCTTCCCTTAAACACACTTATAATGCAGCTGAATAGAAGTGGAAGTGTTGCTTCAGAATGATATACAGATAGATCATTTTCAGTTAATATTCACAGAAATTTCTTAGTATTGCTACATCAACTGATCCCAATGATCACCCGCTGTGGCCATCAGCAAAGAAGGCCAAAACTGTTGCCATCGGTTCCTGTGAGTTCTGGCCAGGCTGTCAATGTACATCGTTCTTCATAGCACATTTGGTAATATTTTCTTCTGCTGTTTCCCCTGAGTGAAATCTGGGTAACACAGCATTCACCATCTGGTAAATTTCTGTGGGCAAGATTTTACCTTTGAGAACTTCTGCCCGTTGCTGTTTATGTCACCATGCAGTGTCTTCAATAATCCTGGTCCACGTCTGATGTACTTAAAACCTGCAGTTAACTATAGGTGTCAACATGTTCCTCCTTCTCTCCTAAATCCAGACTCACTCCACCCCTTACAATTTTCATCATAAGCCAACTCTACCTCCTCCAGCCGTCCTGATTATGTTTTCTCCTCTGACTTCCCTTGAATTTCTCAAAATCTTTGTGATACTATTACAATGAGAAAGATGGATGGTTATTATGGTATATTGGTTCCTAGGTGCCACAGCTATGGTTTGATCCTTATTATAATTATCAATGTTTTTATGCCGGAAGTTTTCCCTTGTTTGAAGAGGTTAACAGACAAGGCAAAGCCCTATGAGGGAATTTAGAGTCACAAAGAGATGCAATCATTTCACACAGATCAGAGTCCCAATGGGGTATAAAACACAGTTTCCAAGTTCACTCTACTCATAAGGCATCTCTAGCCATGTCTCAATTAATAGTTCGTGTGACTCAAAGAGGAGCAAATTCAAAGAGCAAAACAGTTGGTACTGAGGACCCGGTTTCCATGTTATATATGAGGGTTTTGACAGGGAAGGGGTTCTTTCAGACTAGCTCTAGTTGAGTCCCATGGACTGAACACCCACTGGTGGTTGGCACATTTTAGATTTCCTCCAAAAAGAATCCAGGTTGGAAAGTCAGAACTTGCATTGTGATGTGAGTCACAGCATGAAACAGAAGGACTATTGGGAGATTCACTTCAAAAGTATATTGCTGATCCTCATTCAAATGGTAATTCTTGTTCCAAATAAGTAATTAAAGCAAGTGTTGAAAGCGTGTGAGGCATTTCCCAAAGAGAAGAGCTAAGATCTTTCCTTTCCCCACCTTGCAGACTTGATAAACTGCAACAATATTGGGAAAATACTGAGGATCAGGACAAAAAGCATATTGTTCACAACCCTTTTTATTTGATTATTAATTTGTTAAGATGTTTTAATATGTCTCCACTATGCTTCCTTGTCATACAGCTTACAGAAATTGGGAAAAAAAGACATCTTCAGGAACGAAATCAAAGAGAGAGAACAGAGAGGTTTTGTAGCGTGGGTTAAATAGTAGGACTAGCCTCAGGTTAAGAAATAGATTGGGGGGACAACATAGGTTTCTGCTTGTATTCTCCTGGAAAATCCCAGAGAAGTACCACATGGTTGAGTTGGCTTTTATTAGGAGTCCTTACAAGTAGGGAGGAAGCTTGGCTCTCAGGATGCTGAGAAGAGCTACCAACATCAGAGCTGAGGTATGGACAGGCTACCAAAATAAAAACTGATGTAGAGACTCATCTTCCAGTATTTCTTATCTGGGGGTTGGTCTGCGTGACCTCTTCTCAAAGCCCATATTTTAAGTGCCCTCCAAAATAACAGCAATCCACAGAGTTTCATCCTGTAAGTCTGACTGTGGAAGATTATTGATTATTTACCAAATCCTTTTGTTAAGATTATAGCTTGTATTGTGTTGGCTCCTGTCAATAGAGACAAATAGAGACAAACCATATTAAATGACTCAGTATCTGATGAGATACAATAGCTTGTTTTATCTTAGGAACCTATAACTATAGAGATGAAAATGAAAATAAAGTGAATAAATTTTCTCAACATGAATAAATGTACATGCATGAATGTCTGCATGGATTACGTTGCCTTTTAAGAGCCAGACACAATGGCCAAAGAAATTTAAAAATATAAAGCAATTAAGCAGTACATTTGCTGATGTGCTGCATTAGCTACATGGCAGAAGTTTTAATTTAGCTTATTCTAATTTCATCTTTGCTATGCCTTTGAAATATATTAGCACTCCTTTACATGTTTTCCTAAGCCCTTGTCTAAAAAGCTGAATGTAAATGAAGTGAAAGTAGGTACTTTGATCTTCAGTCTTGCTGGAAAAAGAATTATACGCATTGTCATATCAGCATATGATTTCCTCTTGAATATATAGGCTTTGCTGATCCACGGACTGCAATATCAAACATATCTCAAAGCGGTTTACATAATGCACTTCACATCTACATGAATGGCTCCATGTCTCAAGTACAAGGCTCTGCAAATGATCCTATCTTTGTACTACACCATGCATTTGTTGACAGGTGAGTTTAATTCTTCTTGGTAAACCTAATTTATTTTGTGTTTTTAAAATGTGTTTTTCACCTGCATTTCAAAACTGCAAATATTTTACATGTCATTACATGCACAGCATTTTCAGTCATGTAGAATTAAGCTCTACTATTATTTGAGAGCACGTGTCTTTCCTAACCTGTCTGTATGTTCACTGGATTAAGCATAATTTGAAAAGTTGACAAATGCATTCAGCTTTTATTACCAAGGTAAAAATAGTTCTTCAATGACGTCATAGTGATTAATATATATGGATGTGTATGTCAGGAAGTTTGGACCAAAAGTGCGTGACTCATTTTAACACAACTATAATCAGCTGAAGTAATTCCTTTACATTCTAAATGTCAGTGCTGTTTTAATTTCTATTCCATAAGGAAAATCCAAGCGTGCTATTCATAAATAAAGAAGAAAAAAATCCATATTTCAGTGTGACAAACAAAATTGTGACTGTCTCCTGATGAAAGAGAAGAGTACAGCTGTGCAGACTGAAAGGAAAGCAAACAGAAGGATATCATGTTTATTAATAAGAAAGGGTAGGGGAGCACAGTTTTGCAAGAAAAGAGAGAAATTGCTACGTTGAGGACAGCATTCCAAGATTTAATAGTGACCTTAGAAATTTCTGTGTTGTTATAATATTCTTCTAGAGAAGCTGGCAGCTCACAGCTTA
>NW_009228556.1:0-1184 GCF_000690835.1 Fulmarus glacialis
GAGGTACCGCGGCCGAGCCGGCGCGTGCCCCTGCTCCCCTTGCACGGGACCGTGTAAAGCAAAACAGAGGGAAAGGGGCGCTTCTTGCGGGGGAAAAAGCATCTATACACGGATAGAGTGGGTTTTGCAGTTGGAATTCCTTCGGTTGCTTTAAGTCCAGGTTTAGCAGTAGAAAGTATTTGCTATTTAGAAAAAAGTGGTTCCGTAGGGCAGTAGTCATTCTCAGAAAGCCATGCATTCGGGTGGAATCAGGCTGTCTTCTCTCTCTTTCTCTGCGTTCAGCGCTCCTGCCAAAGCTGCAGCTGTGCTGAGGGGGGACGGCACAGGAGGAGCTGTTCCGGAGTGGAGCGAGGCAAAGCAGCCCATGGACCACAAAAGGTCTGTCTTCCACTTAAAAATACACAGATGGTGGGCTTGAATAAAAATAATTTCAGAGTAGAGTAGAACTGTATTTATTCAATTTGAGGAGAAAATAAGGGTATTCTGCACTTCCTTGCTTATCCCCACTTCTTTCCTGTCTCAATACTCTGCTGAGTATTACAGTATTTAATTACTTCTAAAACACTAATCTCTCTGCTTTTTTCCCCCTAAAACAAAGGCACTCTGGGCGATTTTTGTGCTTTGTTCTTTCAGTGCTTTTAAAAAGCATTCAGCACGTGCATGTGTTTCTTCTATTTCTTTACTTGCGTTGCTCTCTGGCAGTTGCACCCTACACTGCAGTGCCCGGACGCTTCCCGCAGCGCTCAGGGTGCAGGGCCGATACAGAGCTGTCCTCTCCGCTCCCCCTCTGCTCTGCGAGAGAAACACTGAGCAGAAGCGTAATTGGGTTTGCAGATTTGATGAGGTGAGGTTGAGAACTGGGGGTCTAGCTATAAAAAGGCATAGAAACATCTCATACATTTTAGCAAAGCGAGGGAGGTTTGTGATAGAGCTGATTCCCCGTTGGCTCTGCAGCCCGAGGCAGGTTTTCATCCTGCTTGGGACGGTTCCTCAGCACCAGGGAAGCTGGAGGTGCCCAACTGCGCAGTGATTTTTGAGTCTCCCTAGAGAGGCTCAATGCCTGTCCTCAACGGTGCTTCTCCACAGCAACCAGCACGTCTGCCCCATCTGTGAGAACTGGCTGCGCGCCCACCTCGGCCAGTGCGAAAGCCGCCCTGCGGCGCCCGGGGAGCGGCTGGGGGGGC
>NW_009228557.1:0-28830 GCF_000690835.1 Fulmarus glacialis
ATATAAAAAAACATAAATCTAGATCAATAATAATCAATAAATCTAGTATGTTCTCACTCTGGACAGCAGCACCCATTTAGACAAATATACAGAACTGAAATTTCTTTCATTTCTATATTCATAATATGTAAGTGCAAAATACAGTTTAAAGGAAGGTTAGGGATGATAAAAGTGATTACCTCAGTCGGTTGGTATAGGTATCTACACAGGTCTTCATTTTAGCCAACAAAGTCCCAACAGAAGCTTGTGACTCCAACTGTTCTTCCTCCTCTTCACTATTTTCTCCTGACAAAGGAAGCAGTAATGGTACCATCGATGTGCAGGATGCAATAGCACGGAGTAATTCTAGCAGGGCTCGGTAGAGGGGAACATGCCGGGCCATATCCAAAACTAAGAGAGAAGAACAGTTTAAAAAAATTACTAAAATTGAAGATGACCCTTCCACTCTTAGTACAGATGTTTTAAATAGAAAAGCTAGATTTTAGTAAGTATTAAAATATTAATGACATTTAATGATAAAATACAGCATTTTATAATACCAATCTATAAGTTATATTTTAATGGACTTGTCCAGAAAAAAATAGATGATACCTGGAAAACAAAGGTTAGCAAAGGACACAAAAGGACAAAAGTGCTAACAAGGAATGGAACAGGATTACCACATGCTATATTCATTTCTAGTAGCTTAATATACAATCCTGACTCAAGTTGTATGCCAACAGTAATCGCAAACAAGTATCTGTGGAGGAAAAATTTTAACCTGTGGTGTAGCAGGGTAGCATTTGCTGATTCTAATAGCATAAGCATTAATAAAGACAGGCATTCATATCACCCACTATTTATAGTTATCTTCTCCTTTGGGAAAATTTGTCTGCATTATTGCAGGAATATTTATCATCATGAAATAAATGAAGTTATCTACTAAGAAGTCTAGCTTGCTTCTTTTGATGGAGAAAGTATCATTTTAAAAACCATTATGCATTCTTCAGAGCATGCAAAGGCTCTGAAGATGTAAATTTTATCTGCATATATATGAACCACAAAACAGTAAAGATGAGTAAGAATATATATTAGGTAGGCAAACCTCACTGTCTTACTGTTGCTCAGTGTGATGTATATGTATTACAGAAGTAACTGTGGGTAGAATATAGATATCAGCTGCTCTGACTAGGAAAGACAGGCAGAGACACACAATTCTAAAGGATTCTCTAGCACCACATTGTTTATTTTTCTTTTCCATTTGCTTGGACAAATATGTAATGGATGTCATTTCAACTGACTTCATATCATTCATAGAAAACCTGAAAATGTAGCAATACGCAGATACTTTAACACAGCTGCTTCCTCTGTCCCTAGGACATGCTATTTTTAACCTAACTGCAGAAAAAAATTGCTCTAGTTCAAAGTATTTACAAATGATTGAGTTTATGATAAAATAAATTTACGTTTTTTCCAGCAAAATACCCCAACAAACAAAAAGTCCCTGACAACTTGCATTAGGACAGAACAAACCATAGAACTCCTCTTTAATGTTTCATTTAGCACATCTCACCCTCCAAGCTAAAAGCATATCACAAACTTTCATCTCCCGTCACCAAACCCTTAGCTCTAAATACTGCACGATGGGACAGTATAAATAGCCAAGCAAAATTCAACAAGCAAGTTTATCCAGGTTTAGAGCTGGATTTATCTCTACCAAGAGTTCTTTGATCAAGAGCTTGCTATTCATATTTTGAAACTATTATAATGGCACAACTCGTGAAGTTCTGTTGTGTTGAACAGAAAGAAAATTTACTGAAACAAAGCACTGATCTGTCAGGTATGGTATCATGGCTCTAAAAATATCCTGTGTCAAAATATTCCATATATTGAAAGCAAACTCCATTGAATTTAAACATTGACATTAAGAAAACCAGTTTCAATTATCTGTCGATTCTTACATTTTAGATTTTTTTTTATATTTATATATTTATATATCTCTCTCTCCATGCCTTATGCTCAGTCTCTAGTCAACGACTGCCCACAGAAAAATGCCCACAATGTGTAAAGTGGCCTTAAAATAAACACGAATAGATATGATGATGTGTGAATTTAAAAAAAAAAAAAAAAGAAAAAAAAAGAAAAAAAGGAGTGTGGAGGGGAGAGCAAGGCAAAAGAAAGGGAGAAAGGGAGACCATAAAACCCCATAGTGTAGCCCTTGCCAGAAACCACCTCCCACCTGTAGTGCTAAAGATCAAGCAGCTCCTCAATTTAATCAACAGCTGTTTATTATGAAGATAGTGAGAGAGATATGACCTCTTAGATAACCACAGTGTTTAACTTCTGGAAATCTTTTATTTATTTATTTTAACCATGAAATATTCATGAGGCCAGAATATATCATTTCAAATCCTTCAGTGCTTGCTTGCCCTCTCCTTTGCTAAATGGATAGTTAAATTCAAAATTACTGTCAGGAGGGAAACTGAACTGACATAACTTTAAAATGGGAATATTTTCCAGAAAGATAGGAGAGAATTTCTGGTTTTAGCAGATTCAACTCACTTACACTGCTTTGCAGTTGTTCCCATGTGAAATAAATGAAAAGCATTCACTTGGTTTCAATTTAAACAATCTTTTAGGGAACAACTACCAATTTCTTTTACCTTAATGCTAGACTCTCCTAAACTCAATTTCTTGATAGCATGATGTGTCTTACACTATTTTTGTCCAAGGCCTTTATTATACTTACTAAGGATTATGACCCATGCAAGTGTGTTTGTCTGTCCAAAATGCCAGAATTCTCCCCCATCCCCAATCTAAATCCTAAAAATGTTTATCAAGACTGGATATCTGGATAACTATCAGAAAAACTTGCTATAAAGAACTCAAAATTGACAAATTACTGTTTATACCTTTATTTGGCAGTTCATCTACTCCTTGTGCCTACTTTGCTTACAACTGAAAGAGAATGCCAAACTGACTACAGTATATGTTTTCTGCAGACACAGTTCTGTTTTCTGAAATAGGTTAAAACGACTTGAGCATTTTTTTAATCTCTATATTTACATGTAATTAGATGTTCCAAATTGGATAATGCTTAATTATTAAGACATATGATTAAGCCACTAGGACTACAAGACACTCCTTTGTAAAATAACTCCCTCGCCCAGATCTACTGTTTGCTAACCTGTCCATCTCCTCCTGGCGTGGCCAGCTGCATCTACAGATGTCCTAACAGCACTTTTCTGGACTGACAGAGGCTTAGCAAGTCCAGCAGCGTTCAAACTAGAGCCTCAATGTTCAGGCTGTACCACTCAGACTCCATCATCATCTTTACTGCTTTTAATGTTTGCAGTATATTTAGTTAGTTGGGATTTAGTTTAGTAGTTGGGATAGACATCTTCCCTTTAGATATCATTATGTATATATTTGGGGAGAGTATTTCAGAAATATAAATGATACAGCTTTGTTAAAAAATTATTTAGATCCTGTAGAAAATCCTTTAAAGGAATTGAATTAAAATACTAAGAACATGAAGAAAAATATAAAATACAGATCTGCAAATTAACAAATCCTATTTCCATCAAATAGAAGCAATGGAACCTTTGGACTATCATCCTCACATACAGGTATCTTACCAACTAAGACTCCAGCAATTTGTATTTTAAGCATATATAAACTTCAATGAAAAACAAGTGTTAAAAGTAATCCACTGTTTTCTTCAAAGTATGCTATTCCTTGGGAACATATCCAACTTTCTTCTGCCTGACTGAATTGGGCGATGCAGGTGTAGCATAACATTTTCCTTGAATTAAATAAGGTAGCTTCTTGTGTAGGAAAGAAAATCCAACACATCACAAAATAGAAACAAATACTTTTGCTTATAGCAGAGCTATAATTTGAATAGCATTAGCACATCTTAAATATGTCAGAATTGTTTTATATGGGTACTTCAGTTGTATAAGAAGGCACTAACAACATTTGATTTATATGTGCATGCACATAAGTGTGCCAAACTGCAAATACACAGCATTCCTAAGAAAATGAAACCAGGAGATTAAAATTCTTAGCTTTGTAAAAATGACAGATGGATATATTATCCAGGATTCTCTGTTATCCCAAAGTCAAAAACTTTATTAAATAATGACAAATATCTTTTCCAAACAGCTCAATTTGGTGCTCTCAGACTCCCACACTGAGTACACCTGGACTGTCCCGGCTGTTAGGCACACTCAAACTGTCTTTCACATCTGTCCATTTTTGTGCTGTCAGTGCTCCCCGATTCTGTGGGGCAGTGAATTGCTGAGGAAGGTCCAACCCCCAGTACCAGGGACCAGTTCAGAAGCTCCCCCTTGTTGACTCTCAAGCAGACTCTCAAGCTGCCCGAGAGAGCCTATCTGAACTTCTGCTAGGTTTCTTGAGCATTTCTTCAATGACTACTATATGCCACATACTTACTTCAAAAGAGAGGTAAAGGTTAAATTATTTTATTACTAGACTCAGAGCAGGGATTTGCACTCAGTTTTTATCCTGCTTCCTTGTCTGCCTTAAACAGGGCTGGCAGGACAGGGCCACCTGGCAACAACAGCGTTGTCTCAGAAAAGGCTCCAAAGCCAGTGCCCGGAATGTGGCTTTTGCACCGCCTGCCCCAGTCTGCTTCCTCTGCGAGCTTCCTATGTGCTTCTCAACTTGCATTCAGATAGTACACATCAATGTCTCACCTTTTGGCTACACCAGTAGTTAACCAGTTCAAACAGTGGAGCATGAGCAGCCAGCCGCAGGAGACCTGTAAAACGGCCCCTCGCCGATGGCCAGGAGGTGGCTGTGACAGCCCAGGGCGAGGGAGCAGGGCTGGCAGGCGACAGAGAGCAGCAGGGCAACACCACCTCGGGGTGGGCAGCAAGACAGTGACAGCAGCACTCTTGAAGGTTGGAATCCCAGTGCTACCACAGACAGCCGATTTAAAGGATAGTAACAGCAGCATCTTTATTACATCTTTGTTTTATTAATTGCAGGGATTACGAGTTCTAGAAGGATGAGTGGACATGTCAAAAAAACAGGCCGATGACTTACCGGCCTTGATAATTAGCAAGGAAGTTCACTGTAGCCTTTCTGGACAATAGGCAGCATGCATATATACTCACAATTCACATCAAAAAGGTGTCTCAGGTCTAAATTTATTCTGTTGTATTTATGAAAAGCAGAAATCTCAGCAAGGTCACTGCCATTTACTGAGATAGGTAGGGATGGCAAACATCTGGAAAACATCTCATGGGATAAGGTCTCATCCCTCCCTCCAATTCCTTTGGGTAATAAAGGTTAAGTTTTTCTGGAATCACTACAATTCACTTAGCCTCTTGCCACAAGAGGTAAGAAATAAACATTTCATAAAACCAGACCTCCCTTACATGCTAATAACAAGCAGTTCTGATTTGGGGGAGTGGTGGAGGGAAGAGGAGTCTGACTGAAGTTATTTTAAGAAGTCTTAACTTTCAGAAACTGCTGAGCATCCCGTCTTTTGCAAACTGCAGTCTTTCACAAATGCCTAAAGGTCATGAGATATTAAGGCACTGATCACATTTTTGAAAATTTCTAGACACAGCCTACTTATTCCTGGGAAACAAGTGATGACCATTCAAAGATTGTGTGTGTGATTTCAAAACATTTCAATTGCTTTCCACACATCTATTTATTCATCACCAATATGGATCTATTTCTTACAAAGACCTAAAACTACCCCTATGCAATTACAACCTTAATATAATGAAAAAGCACATGAGGGCAGGTAGTTTCATAGGATCAAGGTATCACCTTAAATTGCATATATATCTGTAACACGATAATGGCCCAACTGAGTCTAATACTCCTTTGCTTTCTTTTAATATTATACAATATTCAAGCAAAGAATAGCCAGGCCTAATGGCCCATTAAATAGATAGCACCGAACAGCAATAAATTTTTTTTGCAATTTATTTAACAGCCTCGGTACAACTTAACTGGCTATGAATAAGATTATGAAACTTATTTCCATTGCAAAGGATATTTAAAACATATCACAAAGAATATGCACATTTATTTGAAAATAAAGGAAATTATTAATATAGCATATCCATTAGATCAAAAAACCTTCACACTTTACAGCAGAATAAAGAAACAAATAGAGAAGAGTAATTTGTAAGAAAATGATGAAAAGTTGCATCTAATGCGAAGACCTTCCTGCTGTGATTCTCACTGTGACCAAACTAGGAATTCCTACCCCAAAGAGCTTACAAACTTGATGTAAAATAAAACAAAACAGACACTTGAGGGGAAAAAAACCCCAAACACCTTAATTTTACATATATCACATTGCCAGATGCATACCCTCCCTGCTTCTGTACTACGAGAAAAGCTGTATATAGGTGGTCTCAATCTATCTCCTGTCCACCATTTCTCATTTACTAACTTGCTTCATTTCAGGACTTCTTGAATTTCAGTTATTTTAGAGGCCCACAAAAGTATGACTTTTTCAAACTTTTTTTTCTTACATGCAATTGCTTTTCACTTCTGATCAATACACATGACTGGCTTTCTGCCTTTGTTGAAAGAAAGAAGGGTGTGCTGGCAGCCACAGCAGAAGGCACCACTGGAAACTCTTTCCAAATTACAGCCATTTTATTTGTTTTCTGAAAGAGATCTGCCACTGCAAACACGAGAGATGAATGGACAATTAAAAGGAAATAACTGAAAAGAAAAAGGCATTCTGGAAGGAATGCATATCTAAAACCAGGAAATGTCATTTTAAACAAAAAAATTCTTGCAAATGGCTACAAGTGTGGCTTACATTTAACAGATCAGAAGAGGGAAAAAAAAAACAGGTTAAAACTTGAAATTAACAAATTGACCTCTATAATCAAAGATGAAGTTGAATTCTGATTTTATAATTACGTTCTCATCTTCCATTCCAAGAGGCCTCCTTCTTGCATGGGGTAGAGTTTCCAGTGACCTAAGAGACTCCTTCAAGTCTCATTTCTTATGTTGTTTTGGTTTTGGATCTATTTTTCTCCTATTTCAGTGGACTTTATATCTTCCTGGAAAGACGATGGGTTGTATTTTGTTAAATATTCATCCAGAAGTAGCCATCTAATCCTGCCTCTGTTTTAAGTAATGTGAAAGAGAACCACTGACAGTTATGTAGAGCAGCTATATTATAAAACTGTTCTATTCACATCATGCACAAATGCTCAAAATTTACTACAGTGTATCCAAAGCTCCCCTGCATAAAACCCAAGAAAATACCTTTGTATTCCAAGACACGTATTTTTAATTTTTTAGTAATAAAGTTTAAAGGACATTGGTCTCATCAATTCAAGAAGCTAAAAGTAAAATAAGACATTCTCATTACCATGCTACTTACTAAGAAGTTTAAGTCCAATGTTAAGATCACAACTGGAGCACCACACACACCTGCCAATACATTTTTCTTTTTTATTTTATTTTACCTTTTTTGACCTCCGAATAATTTAAAAATAGATCTTAAAGTTCGGTCAATTTTACACTATTTCTAAAACACGCTTAGTAATTACTGAGGACATATTTTTGATGCCTCAGTATGTTATTCACAAATCTAAAACCCATAACCATTATTAAATTAAAGACTTCAGGATCTCATTATCATATTAAAGACTCTCAGTAGCTACAAATGCTGCTGTTTAAAAAAGCCACACAAAGGAAAGACTCATTTTGTATTTTTAATTAAAACCTTCAGACACAGTCTTGTGGCCACAGATACTGCCAAGCATGAGTGAGACACACTGTCTCTCTGATAGGGCCATGCGTCTTTTTTCTAAATATTTTAAAACCGGAGCCGTTCCTCAGTCCCCCTTTACTGCATCTTTGCAAAAATATGATCTATGAATGCAGTCCACACTGCAGGCAATAGTGTCAGTTCCAAATACATCATGCTCTGGTGCCTCTTGATTTTCTGTTTCAGAATCAACCCAGGGCAAGCCTCTTTTATAATAGGCCTAATTAACACCCTGTGTTCTGCTGCATTTTGATAGAAAAAAAAGATTGCCTACAGAGTATTTCAAAATCAGATCTCTTTAAGAAAACATTAGCCTTCAGGTAAAAATAAAACAAAAGCTTTCTAAATATTGTCATCTTGCAATAATTTAATTAGCTTGACTTTTTCTTCACTTTTCTTTACAGGAATAACACAAGCATTTTCACAGTACCATTTTTAGTACCAGAAAAAATGGCATCAGAAAAGACTAGTCCCCTTGTATAATGAAGCAGGAGAAGGTGGGGGGTTAAGCCCCCTTACAGGTCATGAGTTACAAATCCTGTGTCAGAGCAGTAAAACAATACAAGAAGGGTGGGCCTCTGAATTCAACATGTACAGTGTCAGGCTCCAAGTTGATTATTATTGTTGTTCAGATACAGCATTAAAATTTTGCTCTTCTGATGTCAGCACTGAGCCCATTAGCAGTCAAAAAAAAAAAAATCAGATCAAATGTGTCATGGTTTAACCTTAGCCAGCAACTAAGCACCACAAAGCCACTCGCTCACTCCCCCCACCGGAAGTTGAATAGAAATTAGAAATTACTTAATGAGACTGCATTCAATCATTAGTACCATTTCAACACCATGTGCATTTTTCCTCTTTCTCAAAGAGACAGGACAGAACTGGAAAAGGGATGAGTGAAAGGCGACTAAACCCAAGGCACGGAATGAGCTGCTGTACTATCTAAAATGAAATAAACTAAGACTTAGCAGCCTCAGTGACTAATGAAGTGTATCATAAAGTTTTTTTTTAAGTTGTGAGTGGTAAAAAAGTGAATAGAATTGGACTGATCAATACATTCAAAGGAATAGATGCACCATTAGAAGAAATAGTTCCACTTGTAAAAAAGAACATGCACTACACAATACATCACTATTAAGCTTTGGAAAAGCTTAGCACTAAATGCTGGAGCAGTAAATATTGTTACAGGTTCAAAAGTAATTGGGTAAATTCATGTCAGAACAGGCCATCATGGGCTAATAAATGAGGAGACACCACCCTTGGCCACATACTAGCAATACCAGGGCAGCATCTGTATGTCAGCCCCATCCCTATATTCTCCCATAGGCATCTGTTATTGTCCACTATTGGTGATAAAGTAATGGGCTAACAACCTCGGTCTGTCTTGGCATTGCTATTCTTATAAGTGTCTTCTAGGAAACTTGGAAAAAAAATAACAGTTTAACTGCAATATAAAAGGAAAACTGTGTTCAATTATAGAAGCAAAAATGCATTGCTCAAGTTCATTGGTCAGTCATCTGGAGTCAGTGTAGTAACGTGGCTCAAGGGAGCAAACCATTGCTCTTAACTATTTCTGGTTTGCTTATTTTTAAAGAATATTTGATTTTCTTGAAGTTAAGTATTTCCAGGAAAATTTTGTTTACAAGTAAAGTCAAACAACACTTAAAAACTTGTCACAAATGTATCCATGAATCCAGAAAAAACCTTTGCCAGAAAAAGCATGAGGCATTATTTCATTAGGCCGGTGTGTACAGTTGAGTAAACAGACACAATCTCCTGTATTTTGAAAGGACAGGAAAAAGAAACCCAAATGATATAAAAGACATAAAAAACAAGCTGAGCTTTTAAAGCATAAGTGACTACTAAAACCATGCGTGGTCCCCAGTTTTGGAGATATACTATTTCCATGCCACACTCTGGTCCCTGACAATGGAATCGATTAGAGAGCTCACTCTCTGCCATTAAATAGTGCTCCAAATAAACTTGAAAAGGTCGTCAGGTAATGAAGGGATGCTTCTTGGAGGCTACAGAGCCATCTAACATGGGGGGTGGGGAATACATCATCAAGTAAGAATAAGTAATGAAAACTAAAAATGCAAAATTCTGTATTTATTTGTTTTGTTTGTTTGTTTGAAAAAATGGCCCGGTAGGCATCAGCGTAGAAAGGATGTGAGCAGAGTACTGCAGAAGAAGTTCATGCTGCCACAGGATCCAACCCCACTGCAACTTTTAAGAATCTCTCCTCTGAAAGATCGCTGGTTTTACCCAACATCAGTTCTTTAAAACCAATAAAATATGAAGAAACACAATTAAAGCATTAAAGCTATGCTTTAATACAAACCAAATCACGTTTGTATCCAAATCTAAAAAACAAGTGTAAGGAAGCATCAATGTAAAGCTACAGGATAGCTCTGTATTATCAAATAAATACATAATGATATAAAGAAAGGCATAGATAAAAGAAAGATATAAAAAAAGATATGAAGAAAGATTATATGTAAAGAAAGGCATTCAGAGACTCCATGAGAATAAAGTTTTTTGCCTGGTCAGGGGATGAAAAAAAAAAACCTTCATTATTAATACAACTCTTTACGATGGCATTTAGTAAGATAAAAAGGACCAATAATTTCTATTCGAGGTAGATGTAATGAAATAAACTAATATTAAAGGTAAGCTAGAAGTATCAAATTAATATTCCACTTAGCCAAGAAAATAAGAAAAATACTTTCTGTAAAGAAAAAAAATACAAGATTTTAAATATTCTGCAGACAAAACCTTTCTTGAAAAAGTAAAAATAAACCCAAAACAAATCAGGTGCAAGCTTGCCTACCACCTCATGTTAAGTGTCTCAAGTGCAGGCACTCCACAGAGATGGAAGGAAAGGTATCGCTACTCTAAGAACACAAGGCAGGATTTTTAAGGAAGTTAATCTGACTTTTATCATCCCTGCACTGGAGGAGGGAATAGTGATTGCACTATTTTTGGCAGAGGAGTGGGCAAGCAGCCACCTTGAAACGGTCCTCAGTCTGAGCGTTACCCCTTCCAGCCCATAAAACAGTCACTAGTATTTTAGAATAAGATGGGAATTGAAAATAAGATGGAAACCTGCCATTTCATTGCACATGCTGCAGGAATCGATGTGGAAATTCAAAATTAGATAATGAAGTTGCGGAGTGTTTTTAAACCATTACTTCAGCAGATGGAAAAAGGCCAAGACTTGGGTCTTCTGTTCTAACTGTCAGCAGAGGATACCAACATTATTACTGGAGTGAAAGGACGTGCGGTTCCTGTGCTTTATGGCAAGCTTTCCATATGTGTGAGCACACCTACAAGATCATGTCTTCAGGGGACAGAAAGGAGACTACTTAGGAATCTCATTCTGTCTTAATTATCCAATTATTTCGCTTGGCCAAGATGGCAGAGGCCTGTGCATATGCAAAACAGAACCTTTATCACCTTAGCGTATTTTCTAGAGAATAGTTGGTTGTTTAAATACCAAGATGGGCTTTTAGTAAACACACAAAGTGCAGGCTGAGGAGAAAAATTCAAGCCTAACAGCCTCCCTGAGTCTAAGTTAAATGAAAGGTAACCCCTTGCACTCACTGCATATTGAAAGTGCCTTAGCGTGCAAATAACTATGTGGCAAATTTATCAACCAGTTTAACTCAGCACCACATATGATGGGGGGAGTCATCTCTGTGCACCGGAATTGTGGAATAGGAGAATTTGCACCTTCCATGCAACCTCATGCAAGTTCCTGCATTACTTATTAAAATAAATCATCCTCCATTATGTTACAATATAATAATAAAGACTAACTCAAAAGAAAAGAAAATACTATTTTGTAAATGAGTGGTACTATATTGAAGTTGTCCTATAGAGAGGACAAGAAGATATAAATACCATTAAAAAAAGCTAGAATTTGCGTGTTGGAATAATCTATTGTAGATTAACTCTTTTTCTATACTAACTCCTTCAGCCACAGAGATCCGTTTCCTTTGACTTGTACTCAATACTATGAATACCCTCAGAGAATAGTAAGAAAGGAAATACTACGAATGGAAGTGTCTGCATAAGAGTATCGGAAATGCCAGATACATTATTTTCAAAAACAGGAGAGAAAACATGAACACAAAAGAAATAAAAGAGAAGTGAGACTGTTACTGCCCATGCCGTGGTTTAACCTGGCAGGCAGCCAAATACCACACAGCCGCTCACTCACTCCCCCCCACCCCCCGCAGTGGGATGGGGAGAGAATCGGAAGGGTAAGAGTGAGAAAAACTCGTGACTTGAGATAAAGACAGTTTAATAAAACAGAAAAGGGAGAATAATAATGATAATGATAAAATATAAAAAATAAGTGATGCACAATGCAATTGCTCACCACCCGCGCTGACCGATAACCAGGTAGTGATCGGTACTTCCTGGATCACGCCTATCATTCATATACTGAGCATGACGTCACATGGTATGGAATACCCCACTAGCCAGCTGGGCTGGCTGTCCCGATTATGTTCCCTCCCATCTTGCGCACCTAGCTCAGTCAGTAGGCATGGGAGCTGTCCTTGGACTAGGAGGGCACTTAGCAACAACTGAAAACATCAGTGTGTTATCAACATTCTCCTCATACTAAATCCAAAACCCAGAACTACCAAGAAATTTAACCCTATCCCAGCCGAAACCGGGACAGCCCGGAATAATGAAGACCTATCATTTGACGAAACAAATGAGACTTTCAACCGCTGAAAACAAAAGCCAACCCTCACCTCAATGTTCCAGCAAGTTCTGCTTCAAATGCATGCCGAGCTACACACCTCAGCTGACAAAACTCTTCCCTGAAAGTACAGTGAGCTTGCTATTAGGAAAGGCAAAGTAAGAATGTCTAGAACTAACCCTGGCAATCTGCTCTGTACATGAACAAAAAGAAAGGGATTGCTAGTTTGTTTGGTCAAGAAATTTTTAGCAGCTTATCCAATTGCACTGCCACTAATTGACAAAGCCAGTAATATGGAAAAAGACAAAAAAATTGAAAATGCATTACTTACAGTCCCTTCAGGAGTGTCTTGTGTGTACCAATAACACATTTGTGCCCCGTAAGTGCTTACTGTATCTTTAGCAACAAGGACCAGGAAGGCAGAGTGTTAAAAAAAAAAAAAAAAAAAGGAAAGAAGCAGATCGTACATTTCTGTGATATAATATGGAACCATAGGACATCTAGTATGGTGTCACATTCTCCTCTGATGTCATATTCTCTTCTCAAAAAGGACTGAGCCTGTTGGTAATGAGAGGCATCATTTTTAAAATTCATTATTAATGCCTCCAGTAAAATCTGTCAATGTTTGTAGCATGTAGTGCTGCACAGCAATCTATTCCAGACACCCAGCACTCATATTCCCAACCAGGACTACAAAGTCTAAATGAAACCCCTTGAGATGTACTGTCTGACTAAAGTAAAATAAGAAAAAATGGGAGGCCCAGTAATATTTACTCTGGGGATTCTGAAAGATTCAATGTGGTATCTCAAATTTTAAAGGGCCTGCTGAATGTCTTTACCAACTACCCTCAAAGGGAAAACCAGTCTAGTATTTATAGACTCCCAATCTTGTCCTCCAAGCAGGGATATAGCTACCAGTCTTGGCTTCCAATTAATGAAGGGAAAAAAGGAACTCCTGGATGAAATGCTTATGGGCCTTAGCAATAAGATAAACGGACCAGGAAAGCTTAAGGATAGGCTCCCTCCACTTTAAACAAGGCAGAAGCTTTACTGCCTTGTGCCGTGAACAGTCACATCAGTGACCTATACTGTTTTCTGTAAATTAAACAGCTGTCACAAGCTGGTGACAGTCTATTGGCAGAGACAATTTCATGGAACATTTATGGCCAAATCCAAACACTTTTGAAGACAACAGCTCCTACCTTTTATTTCTCAAATGAATAATTCAAAATAAACATACAGAAACTAACTTCAGGAATGAAATGAGTACCAGCTGCATTTCATGTATGATTTGTTAGCTTCTACACATCCTTGTATCAAGGATCAGCATCTAACTGCATTTCTCCTGAAAGCTTGTTAAAAAAGATCGGCAGGAAGCAGGAAAGCAAACACCACAGTTCAGTTTCCTTTTACATAAAACATATTACACAGCAGAGTACAAGGCATCAACGTCTGTCAAAAAAGTCTGTCTCATGTGAGTACCAGAAGAGTGATGTCTAAGTGGATCCAAAGGGGAAAAGTAAAAAAATTACACGTCCTTGGCAGGCAGATACAGATATGTAAGCAGCCTGTTGCTCATGCGTTCAAGACATACTATCATGTAACCACAGAGTTCCAGAATTTCATAGTGGTCTCCAGATGAGAAAGAAGCCTTGTTTACTTATGTTTTCAGGATTGTCCTGAAAAATGCCTTCAGTGGCTTAATCATCATTTGGAAAAATTTCTGTGATTTAAGGCTCATAAAAACAAACAGACAAACCCCCTCACCCCGCTCTTGATTCCAGAGAACTGTTTTTCTGAAAAGTACTCTATATTATTTAGGCAGCAGGACAAAGAATATGTGGGTGAGAAGCAGGAAAAGGAAGAACAAGGTGAGATGCGAGAAGCCCGACTGAAATCTAGCCTTTACTCCTCCTATTTCTCACCTGATACTTTCTTGACTATCCTTCCCACAAAATTCCCTTCCTTCTGGAAAATCTAACATGCACTTTAATTCACTGTAATCAAGTGAGCAGGGCCAGAAGTTGCAAACTAGTCTGAAGTATGCTCTGTACACACAGCTGCAAAATCCACCACCAGCTGTGTTAATCTCCAGTTAATGGATTTATGTTTAAAAGCCATATAAAACAACGTGCAATACAGAAACAGATAAAGTTTGAAGCTGAAGTTACAGTCTTTCAGTGATCTTTGCTAAATAATAATTTGTTGGAAAAAATATTTCCATTAGCTCTTTAAAGTAAGTAAACGTCAGTCTTTAAAGGACTAAGTGCTTTATCTGCCATGCAAACCAGTACCCAACTACAAACCAAATCTAAGCTGCTTTGTTCCTCATAACAACAAGGTTTTTAATTCTCAAAAATCTCAATGCCATGATGTTTCAATACATACTTCATAATTACTCCCCATAAATTACAACAAATTTCTGCAACAGAGTAGAGCTAGAAGTACAAATTTACAATTTGGTCTTTCATAAATCTTTTATATTATTAACCACTCAAATGGGTAATTGGTTTTGACATTTAAAAAGAATTCTGTTATTTAAGTTTTACTCCAAAACCACTATCTACTAGGAAACAGTATTTTTAAATGCTTTGAGAATATAACAAGCATATATTCATATTCTTTTGCAATAGAAAATAAGCGACTTCATGAGATAATAATTTCATTCTCTTATTCCAAAACTATTTCCAACTAAAGATGATAAATCAGAGGAAAGAGATGTGGCAAAAGATGCTGGTATGGTGGTATCTTCTAGGTTTGTTTGTTCTGTTTTTTAAGATCAGTCATTTGGAAATTCATATGGACAAGATTTGTTCTTTCTCACAAAGTAAGATGTTTTAAGGGCTTTGGAGAAAGAGGAACTTGTTTTAGTACTCTTGTTCTCTGAGAGCCACCCTCCTGGACTAGGATCAGTTCTCAGTACTCTGCTTCCTTTTGCTTGCCCAAAAAGGACCCAATATTCACTTAATGGAGTCCTCTAACACAACGCACTTTATGAAAATGACAGCTCAAAAACCTGATACTTGAAAGCCCTAATACTCCTCCAGAACCATGCAGCCTATACTCAAACCAATGTGAAGAAATAGTCCTGGATACCTGCTGTCTTTGACAAAAAACCTCGTGAGCTACAGAGAACAGCACTGAATCATGACTGAAGCATTTTAAAAGTTACTAACTGCTTTTTAAAAGTACAATACCCATACAAGAGATTCTTTTTGACACCAGTGAAGATGAGAAAAATGAAGACTGCCTCATGTCCATGTGAGACTAGAGACTGAAGAAGAGAAAAAAAACTCGCCTTTTTTCCATCATTCCCTTCCACCACCATATCCAGAAGGTCACCACACACCGTTGGGGCTGAAACCCTCACCTCTAACTCAGGAACATTCATTAGTCACCAACTTCTGAGTTGCTTCAGTTCATCAAGAGAGTGATTAAAATAGTTCCCTCAAAACCAATACGTGACATGTCACTTGACACCCTCCAAAGGCAGGTTTGGCTCAGTTTTGCCTAAACTATTACTCAACTGTCAAACTTACCACTTTTCTTGACAAAATACCAGTATGTATTCTGACCACATTCACAGACAATAAAGAAGTGGTTGATCTTGACTGGTGCTAAAAGAAGCTGGTGTCGAAAGCGGCATGGCAGAAGAACCGGTACTACTCCGTTTAATTGATTTCTTAACACAGAACTATTTTAAAGCAAGTGTGAGAGACTGGAACAAGTAAATTTCTGGTAAGTGAAGGCTGACAGGTGGGAACAAACTAGAGGAACTTCTGTAGTTAGTTATGAGATAATTCTGGATTTTTCCAAGGATATTCTGGGCCAGTAACCAAGTTACAAAACCAGGAAAAAACCACAGACAACAGCCCAAAGGCATTGAAGTCCCTCAATCAGAAGGAAAACAAGATGTAGACACATAGTTGAAGTGTCAAAATCATCAAGTCAATGCTGAGATGAAACACATGAAGGAGGTGTGAATGAGAATAGTAAGAAATCGAAAAGTAACTTGTGCTGCTACAGACGAAGGATCTCAGTTCTTCCTCTTTTTTTCAACAGAAGATTAAAAAAATACTTTGAAACCTGGCTCAAACTGGCCATGTCCATCACTGCTGACTCAAGGGCATCGCACATCAATCTATATCATAAAAAATAGGCTAACAGCTCCTACAAAGAAAACAGTAGCTGTGTTTAGTTCTCAGGAGAGAGAAAAAAAAAAAGGAAAAAAGAAAAAAAACTAAGGAAGAAGGAAAGAGCATGGATATACACTTCTTGCTTATGCTAAGCAAACCAGTTCATCTTAATTTGTGCATACTATTGCATCTCCCAACAGACACAGCTTTGCTCTGTTGTTCTGCAGTTTAACTGAAAAAGTGTCAGATCTCAAAGGGAAGTTTGTGGAGGTTGTCAGAGAAGAAAAACAGAATGCATCACCTACAGGATGCATGTGCTACTACATTTCAAGTAATTTCCTGCATCTTAGGGAAAATGCAGGAAAAACAGTCTTCATGGACAACTGATGTCTGAATGATCTTTTGGATTTCATTACAGCATTTTAACCTAAATAGGTTTTTAAGTCTAGACAGCTCTTTACATTTTTCTTTCCATTTTCTCCTTCAAATCTTCCTTTACTTTCTGCTTTAACTTGCAATCTTCTTCAGAGCATCTGCTCTAAGAGCAAACAATATCTGGCTCAAAACATGCTATTTTAATGAAAAGATAGAGCATATAGAATAATCTTAGAGTACATGAAAATCAAAATTATATAAATCCATAAGAATACATGAGGAAAAATAAAACTTACACTTTGGTTAAGATTACTTGTTCCTTTTGTAAATGAGATGTTATGGGTGTATCACATTACTCATAGCAGTAGCATATAGCAGGATAATGATCATCTAAGGATCAAGACTGTAAATCGTTTAATTTATACCACTGAGTTTTTACAAGATAGCCTGGCAACTCCCTCGTGAAGTATGAATATCTTTAAAATATGACATACATTTCTATTGCCTAAGGTCTATTCCCATGCAATACAAATGCTCAAACATCAGCAGTAATGAACAGAATGACCTCTAATCAACAGAATTTGTTCTGCTCTTGGGATGCTACATAAATCAGTTACCAAGGAGTTACCAAAGTCTTACAAAGTGCTTGAAAGCTCTACCCAGGCAGAAGTAACAGAATTAAATTAGGACATTTTTGGATACCAGTGTCCAAACCCAAAAACTATGTAACCATGCAATGTTCACCCCAAAATAGGTGGTTTTATTACTGACTTGTACAAAATGTACTCCCAGACTCTAGTATTATTTTACACAAAATGCAAAATATCTCCCCATTTTTCCAAATATCATCAAATATTATGGATAAATCAAGGCCTTTTCAAATCAATGTATATTACTCACTTCACTCGTGAGAAATGTGAGAAATCTTGCATGAAATTTCGTCTTCATACTAAAGATGCATTGTAGCTATAATGAAGTTATTTGTAAATACCAGCTTCCATCCAACATGGATGAATTCCTCAAGTTTCCTATGATTGAGAAATGTTAAGCCTCACAACCTTTGTCTTTCTTTTCCTCCCCCATCCCCACCCCGCCCCCAACCAGCAACTCTTTGCCAACACTGAGAGCGTAAGCAGCTACTGCCCCATCCCTCTTATTGTGCTGTGCTAGAGATCTATTTTTGGCTGGGTCTGTTTTCCAAACCAGTTCATGGCATGTCTGCGCAGACATGCATATCAATACAATGGAAGGACAGGAGGGGAGAAATGCCATCAAACCAAGGTCCACGGCAAACGTTGGATCTGAATCCCGGTGTGCAGGAGGTGTCGCTCCCCTTCGACTGCGTGCAGGGGGAGCCCAGAGAGATTTGTTTCCCTGGGTTCACCTTAGCCACTGAAGTGCCAGTTGCATCACACCTATGTAAACGGCAGACCACTACGAGACCTCAGCCATGGCAATAATCAAGCCAAGAAATATTTTGTGAATCTTTTGCTGCTCTCTGTGGATACATCTTAATTAGCTGGTTATTTGTGGTTATTTGGAGCTGCTGAATTTACTTTATTGTCACTATTTATACTTGACAATATTGCAAGAAATTCTTCTGCTGACCTTGGATCTTTATACCTGGTTGTATAAAGATTCCTACCTTCCAAATACATCATTAAACTTTAAATAAAAGAGGCACATGGCACAATTTCCCCCCCTTCACAAAGGAAAGGGTTTTATTTTTAACATGTGAGGGTTAATACAGTACAATGGCTTGAAAATTTGGTTATTGCTGGGTTGCTCTCAGCAACGTGAATGGTCAGAATACACAGGTGAAAATTTCCCCATCTTTATATCTCTGAACGGATCTAGATGAATACAGAAATATGTTCAAGATACATAGACAGAAAACAATTCCAGGAACAACTGAAGTTGCAGCAGCCTTTTCAGAATAAGGAAAGAGCTTAAAAGGAAAGATCATATACATATTAGAATATATTTTAAGGAAACTATGCTGGAGAGATTTAACCTAATTACTTAATTCTTCTAGAATCAAACAATTTCACTGAGGCAACGTTACTTTCAGGATGAGGTGCAAATCATGTACAAGTACCATACAACTCACGGTACTTCAAACATGGTACTGCCTTTAAAATAAAACACATGTAAAATATGCAGTTTTGTCCATTACTGAGAAACTAACAAATGTACTTAGACACTTCAGAAAAATAATGAGAAAAAAAATTTAATGTTTAAGTAAATTAATTTGAAAATGGAAGTTACTTAAAGCAATGATTTTACCCTTTTTTGCTTTCTCACAAAAAGATTATTGAAAACTGAATTTCAAACAATGCCTTGTAATTTCTAAAATATGCTGTTCTGGAAAGTGATCAAGGTTTCCAGTTACATTGCTACTGTTTGAATTCAATGTAATTAATTATCTTTTGATTTTTCATATGCATAAGCTTTTTGTACTTTTGAATTGTGAATTGCTTGATATTGCAAGTATTTTTTTAAAATAAGTTTTCCAATATATGTAAAATATATTTGCCTTCATATCAAGAAGCTATGCTATACCAACGAAAACACGTTGCATTGCTAGCCTTCATAGAACAAAGTGACTGAATAAAATTATTCGAATCACAGCTACTTGCAGAGGTTATTAAAATTGTGGCTTTTTATCTGAACAGATTGGGAAGAAGAGAAGACTTCACAGAGCTCCCCGCCCTTTCCAATAGGGCAGGCAAAAAATACCTCTCTGATTTACCTAGGAAAAAATCAAGTTACTGCTTGCTATGAAATCAGAACAGGAATATTTTTCTTTAAGTCTGTGTTTTCATTAATTACACACTAACCTGCATTCTTTGGGTGGCGAATGAAAAGAGGAAAAGCGTTAGAAGTAGTATTTCCCATAGAAACAATTGCCTGTCAAACAAAGCATAAAAAGACAAAAGGCAGAAACACTGTTTCAGCTTGAATGCCTTAATGTCACCATTTGTCATGCAGCACTTCCTCAGAAAACGCCGAAGCACAGTTAACTCTACTGCTCTTTACACTGCACACTTTCTCCGTTGGTACAGGACTAAAATGTGCGGGGCCTGACAATGAAACAGCAGAGCCATCGCACATTGTTATGCAACTCACTGTCTGCAAGGGTGGCTTGTAGCTCCTTCTTTATTCAGCAAGTGCCAAGTGCATGTTTAATCAATGTCACAGCTCACCACAGTGTGCAACTAAAGCCACTGTCGTTCCTCTCTTCAAATTTGCCTGGCTAAGTTATGCAATGCTCCGAAGAATACCTTGGAATTCTTTCCAGAGGCTCTGAATGCAGGTGTGTGACAGCGTTCATACTATTGCCAGTAAAGCAGACTTCTTTTCATCCTTTTTCAGGCTGGACTAAGATTACATAGTGTGACTGCACGTAGTTTGCTGCATTTGGAATTACAGCATGTCAACGTGAGAAAGCGTCTTCAGACGGCTGCCACAAAGAGTAAACCAAAGGCTGGGTTTTTCTGAAGTCTTAATAAATAAATGTAACTGAATAAAACCAGGAGCTGTTCATATTTTTTTTTTAAAGGCAAAACTGAACAGCATGCATTTTGTTGCTTTGCATCATCTAAGGAAAAAAATCCTCAATTTTAATGAGAATTAGTCAACAGCAAGGATCATTACCAGAAAGAGGTTTACTGTTTTTCGACTACACTTGCTTTAGTGGATTACTGAGAGAAAAGGCCAGTCATTTGGAAGATTCTGTAACATTATTATCCTCACTGATAAACTTCTTCCTCAAGGAACTGTTCATGCTCCTATCTGGTCTGTCTGAGTGAGGAAAGCAGCCCCTTCATGAAGATAAAAGCCTGGTTTGCCACTGAATCGACGAGTGAGAAGCATGTCTGATGACATTTTATTCCTGATGCAATGTAGGGTAAGAAACACCGTATTTTTTTTTACCTTTCTGTGAGATATGCTCTGAGCTGATAGCTTTAATTAGACTCACAGCAAAAATCTGTTTATCTCCAATGATTATAGATGTTTGCCAGGAGAGAAAAATGCTATTGCACTATAAAATGTGACTGCAAATTTTCAGTAAATTGGGGTTACGTGCACTAGTAGAAATCCCAATCAAATTTTGGTTTAAGGTTGGAAATTTCTGATCAATAAGGCTAAAACAGCATAGCAGATTACATATAGTATCAACACCTCAGCCACCAATGAACATAATTTTACAGGGAATATGTTTCTAGAGGATATTTGACTGTAAATTAAGAGCACAAGAGCAGCTAAGTAATAGAGACCACCTGTCAACCTCACTTTTGCAACAAAAAAGGTAATAAATCATACACGCGTCTGTAAATATCTCTCTCATGTCCTTATATTGCATAGAATTTTATTACTATAAAAGTACTACTGTCCTTTGGCATACTGCAATAAGCAGCATACATAATAACAACAACCACCTTTGTATTTGAAGAGACAGACATTTTCTGTTAAATGTTTACTGTTTTATGGATGTCCAAAGGCTGATCTATTAAACAAGTAAAAGGATACGATCTCACCTGCAATCGCCTACTTAGGGCTCACTGGTCAAAAGGAACTGTGATACTGTATTAAGGAGGCATATTTTCCATGTTCGAAAACAGCAGACATGAATATTTTCAACTGTTTTTGTACCGCGACAGTTAAATATTTAACAACAACTGAAAATTCACATAATCTCCCAAGGCATTTCAGAGTATTTGACAATGCTCACATACCTGCTTTCATCAATTTGATGTTTCATAAGGAAATTAGCTGGCTAACGACAAATTTTAAATTTCTTTTATAATAAAGCATGTTAATTGGCTTGAAGCATCAAGCTATTTTTCATTCCTTCTATCAAATCTGTATCTACAGAACAATTACTTTTAACATGGACACGTTCATACAAAAAGAAAACAGAAGGTGAATACAAATCAATAAACATAGCATTAAGAAATATTGTGTAAAGAAGTACAGAATTGTTTTTAAAAATATCAAAGCTTGCATGTTCGTCAGATCAGATTTACCATTTGCTTTCTTTCTTCTAGCTAGCTGCCAGAATACTGGTGAAGGTATTTGCAGTAAAAATGGGGACCTCTACCATTACAACACTGGAAGATGTAAAAAGGCAAGAGGAGAAAGAGGAAAAAGAAGAATCTATTTTAGCACTGCTTGGGATTATTGGAACTGTACTCAATTTATTTGTTATTGTTTTTGTGTACATCTACACTACACTTTGATGACATTTTTGAACATCAATTGCACGCACACAGTGCAAAGATCAGCAATGGTAAGAATGATTTCTAAATTCAAAGCGAAAAAAATCACTGTCTGAACAGATTACAAAAACATTCCAGAGCGAAGTGTCTCTAAGCTAAGGGCGCTGCATCAATGACTGCTAAACGTATCTGTGAGCCCAGCTAGGGTGCTAAATTACGTAAATGAAGGCAGACGATATTCAACTTCTCATTGATAACAGATGAAATCCTAATTCCAGAAACAGAGATGGCACTGTTTTATCGCCAGCAAACATGCAAGACACAAGAAATGTAAGCAAACACTGAAAACAATCAGAACATAGAAAGAGATTAGTTAAATATATAAATACATATAAGCAAGCCCCATGATGCTTTCTATGGTTTTGTGCATTATGTCTTTTCATAGCTGAGACCAGAAAACAGACAAAAGGGTTTTATTTTTAGATCACCATAATTTAGGCTTATAACTTACACTAATGCATAAGTGTGGAAACAGGAACACTGTTATACCAAAAATTGTAATATTATAAATAAAATTTTAACTATTGACTATATTCTGCAGCATTTTTGTTAGTCTTGTGGAAAGCTAGAAAAGGTTAGATTTTCTTGCCTTTACTGAATCTGTATTTGAAATCATCATGCTATACTGACGATGTGCTTTTCTGATTAAAAATCCTTTAAAGTGGTGTGAAAAAATAAAGAATAGTTTCAGTACTTCTTTTAAGAAATATTAATAATTACAATGGCACACTAATACACATTCTCCAAATGAAAAAAATCTTAAGTTACATTTTCTATATCGCCATTTTTAGAATGTGTTTAACATAAGTCAAATACAACTTTCATATTTTCATGCTGATGCTTATTTTCAAGTAAAATAAAACGTACCACACAAGGATTCATGGTGTTGCACGGAAAACAGGTTTAGTATCTTTACCCAGAAGAGTGTACTCTCTCTTTCTGGACCAGGTCTGGAAGACATTTTCCCTTTCTATACCATTTACGATTGAGGCCCAGAATTGCAACTCTTATGCATACTTCATGGAACATCCGATTAGACTACTGGAATTGATTAAACTATTTCCACGTTTTAAATTAAACCTGTGTATGTCTTTGAATTAGATCCAAAGCTGCAGACAGTCTGAGATCATAGAAGATTTTATATACATGAATATTTCTGACATATATCTTCTAATAGAAAAGCTACTTTTGAGAATTTAGGATTAAAAACACAGTAGAAAATCAACACAAAAAAAAAAGGAAACACTGATTTTAATAAATACTGTTCTTAGTATTACATGTGCCACAGAGGAACAATGAAGGAGCTACATTTCTGAAAATCAGCTCAGTTCTTTCTCCTAGGCTGCAAAGCTACACCTAGCCCTTCCATAAAATGACAAGCAAAGAAATACATCTCTTGTATACGTGATAGCTTATTACTGTATAGAACTTCATAACTGCTAAACCAACTGAGCCTTTGGAAGTCACTTCGAAACAAGCGCATGCATGAAATAAGGTCAGGGATCTAGAACAGAATGAATTTGGCAATGATATTTCAGTCAGTTTCAGAAACTATGCTGTAACACACTGATTTATGGACAAATGAGGTGGAAGATGGTATATTCTAGTTTTGCCACTCTGAGTCAATACTGGCTCATCCAGAAGAAATGATAAACAGAGCTGAGGCTGCACTGGAAGGAAACGTGCAGACAAGAGAATTTATTCATTATCCATAGTTTACAGCAAATCTCTAGTATTGTATACTCATTTTCAATACATGAAGCACCAAAGCATTCTGTAAAACTAAGCTACATTCTAGAGAAATTATGCAGGTTATTCATGTTTATTTAAGACTACAGAATAGAGTCAATAAATTATTAAATTTTTCAATGTACTTCTTATATCTACATACTTAAGAATATTATTGCATTAATCTCATAATACAAGGATATTTGAGATGGGTCTTAAAATGAGAGGTTACAAGAACCTGAAAACTGAACAGAATTATGAAATTCAGGTAGAAATTACTGCTGTTTATTTTGATCCTGAAGTTATTTAAAACTTGTTAAGTCTGTGAAATAAACAAACAGTTTTATTTCATGTCATTTCAGTGCATAGCTCTGTTCTCGAAATTGTGAATCACCTAGTACTCCACCACTGGAGTGAGATACTGCACCTTTTTTTTGTAAACAATTCATAGCAAAACAGATAAAAAGCAATCCCAAAGTTATAGCCAAATGTGGCAAAGGTTCAGCATCATTCTTTTACCAATGGATGAGTTAATTAACATCAATGAAAACTAGTGGAATTTTAAATTTTGGTAATTATATACTGTCTATCTAAACTGCCATTGTACTTCTAATTTCGCTTACAGCAAAAGGCTTTAACCCTTTGAAGGAATCACAGGGTAATATTATCATTAGAGATTGCCCCGGCATACAAGTCGTATTTTGTTTTAAAACAGAAGTCTGATATCCTCTCTTAACAGGCAATACTTGTGCTCTATACTCATGTGGACCTAAGTCTAACTTCAGTTAAATGAGCTCCAATACACAGCTCTGGTGCTTATACATTTAATCAATATATGCATAAGAATCTCAACCTCAAAAAATATCTTAACAGCAACTACCTCTTATTAGACACAGCAAAAAGTCAATAGTCTAGGGAAAAGCAGAATTTCATGATGATTCAACATTTACACTGCAGTAGTACCTTCAGCAATGAATGAATAAAGATGTGGTACTCTTAGCTGAATGAGCTCGGTGTACCAACTTCACAGACCCATAAGGGAACACAAGCTTCTTAAAGTACTCAGCCTACTCAGTCCAGTGGAACTGGACTACTTTGCAAAAACCAAAGCAACACCATATAATGCCTTGAGAATAAGTATGACCAATAGAAAAGAAACACTCTTAACTTCAGGAGGCAATCTAGTGTAGTTCAAGCTCTGAGGTAAGGAGGCGAGGCCTGAAAAGTATGACTTTAATGGATTCAACTAACAAAGGTATATCAAAAGAGGCAGAAAAAAGAATTCAGTACGTTCACCTTCAACAAATTTGTCCATAGTACTTACTAAATAAAGCTCACAATGAGGTATTTGGCAGCGGGATAAAGCAGCACAACTGTTAATGAATCTACAAGTCCAGGGTGCGACAGTACTTGGTAAACTACGAAAGATGCATTAAAAGCCAATATTGGACTCTTACAAAGTGGAACATGCTGGTCAGTAAACAATCCTTTTAGTAAAGCCCTCACACAGAAATGCATCATCTCTTCCCAGCAGTCAAACCCAAGGAAGACTGAGCTAATATACCACGACAAGCTATGCTGACCACATCACATGGAGTCTTTGTCCACCAAAGAAGGAAGGGTGGCTAAGACGGGAGCATGTGAAAAACGGGCTGCAAGAAAACTCCAGCTAAAATCACAATATCACCTGCTTCCTGTAAGCCTGGGAATTGAAGCAAAGAGAGTAAAGGCAAAATTCTGCAACTGCTATGAGATCTGTCTTCCAAGGAAGAGATAGTACCAAACCTCTGTCACTCTTCAGTTTTAAACAAGATTAAGTCATCTCAGGGTTTGCTAGATACTAGTTTAGGGACAAACTAATACAACTACATTTTTAAGCAAGAAGAGTCTAGCTAATATGGTGGTATCACTGATAAATCCCAACTTCGCTGGGCTTTTTACTGCCCACAAAAATATACTGTAATGAAATATACAGTCCCTGTCCTAAAAGTCACTTGATATTCCTTCTATTTCATTATTCCCTTCCACTGCCTTCTCTCTATAAACCTTGTTAGCTACAAAGACTGCTATTACTACTGCTTTCTTCTCTCCCACTTGTAAATACTAGCTTGTATTAGTCTTCATAACCTAGGTCCATCAGTCAAGTAACTCTTACTTTTATCAGCAAAATCTAGACCTTCAAGATAGCCATGTACTCTAGTTAGAACCTGATGGTCACACATTTGCAACCTCTTGTTGCACGGCACAAATTTTATTGCACATTTTGTTCATGGAAAGAAATGTTCACGTATTTGAAAGAGTTCCTACAGTGTCAATTCTTTCAAATGAAATGCGCTGTATTCAAGACAACAGTGAAAAGGTTTCACATGACAGATTTTGGTGTGAAATGAGCATAAATGCTCAGCAATTAATACACGCTCGATATTCCATGATACAGAAGTTAAGAATGACATGAATTTTACCAAAGTAAACATGAATTAAGTACTCAAGAATAACATAGATGTTAAAATAAAAATCTCACCATGTTACAAAGATAAACTTTTTTCATTTATAAAATGAAAGATAACAAAAGCCACAGTAATGCCATACCAACATAAGTAACAAACAGGAAAAAACCATCAAGAAACAGTGTGGGGATTACAGCAGCTATTGCTCCTTATGACTAGAGCTATGATCTATCTTGCATAATAAGGAAAGTCCTTCATAGACAGATAAACCTCCTTTCTCTAAAAGAAAAAAGCAATTATGGAAATTAATGAAAGTGGTCAGTTCATAATTTTCAAGGACTTCACAATCACCTGATGCAGATGAAGCTGCAGAATGTGTCAGAGCAATCTGGTTTGTAAATATCTGCTTCAAGGTGAGGTTTCTAAAAGATTAAATGATATGTGAGTACTCCTTATCTGATCAATATTCCTTTTATCTAGAACAATCTAGATAACAATCTAGTCCATGTATGTTTTGGGCAAATTGAGCAGGGATGGCAAAACATATTTAAGCAACAAAAACCCTAGATAAATCTCTAACTATGACAAAGGCCAATTTTATATTCTGACACTGGAACTGTTCAAGAATTTTGCCAAAACAACTTTTCAAGCAGGATGTATCATACCTATAGCTAAATGAACATGTTTAAACCAAATACAAAATTCTCATCAATACCAAAATACTTACTATCTGGTATCACCATAGTGGTATCAGCCTACTGGGCAATAAAGGGAAACAGCACACCCAGCAGCTTCACTGCATATTATATTTCTTTACAGAAAATTTTTACCACATAATTTTATGCATATGGCAGATATGTAGTATGTGAAGATCATTGTTATTGCAACCGTTTACAGCAAAACCAAAAATCTAGTAGAGGAATGCCTCCAGCATAAGGGTAACCTTTAACTGGTACCACTAGCATCCATTCAAGTCTGAGAAAGTTAAGAATTGCTGAAAATTGCTATTTTCTGTCAGCATTGTGCTGGGCACAGCTTGTACCTGCTGGGGTGCCAGAACCTGAGGACACTCTATTAGCATTCTGTATGCAGTGTCCTAGTTGCTTAATCCAGCATGTTACAGGAAGAATACAGTTACCTGCTTCTTCCACATGAAAGTACATTTTGATAGCAGAAGGTACGCTGGTCTGAAAACTAGAAAACCATGTACGTGAGTGTTACTAATAACGCTGTTCCCTTTCCTGCTCCCCCTGAGTAGGCATTCAGCCCTATTGGAGAAGGGAATTTTTCAGTCTTATGAGCATTGTACCAGAGCTTAACGTAGCTCCAGAGCTTCTCAACCTCTGTCTCTTGCGACAGCCAGGCTCTGTCAGCTATGTCTCCTGACGCTGTGTTAGTCAGAACCCCAGCATCACTTGCAACTCGAATCCTGGGTTACAACAATTTAAAGGTATTTCCATTACAATCTCCACCTCTGGCCCCTTTGGACCAGACCATCGGGTTTAACATTGCAATGAACTCCTCCCCTTGCCCCTGCACCAGCTTGCACTTATCCACAGAGTGCAGTCCCTTAAGGGAGTACCTGCTATGTACCTGCTATGTACCTATGAGCCACAGTCTCTCCAGGGGTATACCTGCTGCAGCATAGACTTATCCACAGCCACAGTCGCTTTGAGGTGCACCAGTTCCAGAGTGGCCTTCTCCATGGGCCACAATGCCTTCAGAGATAGGCAGACTGTGGCCTTACCCACAGCCACAGTCCCTTCAGAAGTAAACCTGCTCCAACATGGCCTTACCCATGGCTGCAAACCCTCCAGGGGTGTACCTGCTCTGTCGTGGGCTTATCCATGGCCACATGCTTTGAGGCGCTCCAGCATGACCTCATGCACAGGCACTGATGCTTCAAGGTGTACCTGCTGCGGCACAGACTTATCCACAGTCGCAGATACTTCGAGGTGTACCTTCTCCAGTGTGGACTTACCCTTGGGCCACAATTCCTTCAGAGGTATACCTGTTGCGGCACGGACATAACCACCATGACTTTGGGGTGTCCTGCTCCTGTGTGGACTCATCCACAGGTCACAGTCCTTTCAACTCGAGTTCATACTGGAGTTCCCGTCTGTCCCGTACAGCAGCACGGAAACAGCAGCGATGCCCTGGCCATCTGCCAGCCCAGGTGCATCGCCATTGCTGTTATCAGAATGTTCCGAGGCACAGCAGAGTAAGATGATAAGCAGTACAGCAAGCAGCAAAAGCAAAAAGCAGCCACTAACGAGCACTAGACTCTAATATACAGTAAGGCAAGCAAGCCCCATGGCAAGCACAAGAGCCTGCCAATTAATAGCTAAATTAATATAGCAATAACAGCTATAAATTCGATCTA
>NW_009228558.1:0-11777 GCF_000690835.1 Fulmarus glacialis
TGGGAGGGGAAGGGAGAGAAAGAAGTACATGTGAAGTACACATTTTGAGGAGGGGTTTTTCTTAAGGAAGATCAATCCAAGAGACTGGAGAAGAGTTAGTGTGTAAAGTGCAGCTAAAAGGAGATCTTCAAAGGATCAAGGGACACGGTCCATATAACAGATGGAGTACGTGTCCAGAACAGCCGCAATGAGACCTGTCAGCAGCTGACAGAATGAGAAAAGTAACACAAAGGTTACTCAAACGGTATTCCCATTTTATTTATTACAAGTTGTAATTTGTATATTTTGTTGCTAAAGCATAGATTTCCAGAGTCACGTAGATTGTATCCACAGTGACATATTGAACAGACTCCAACAAGCAAGACAGACTAAACTAAGTATCAGACAAGAGGTTTCTTTAAAATTAAGCATTTTAGGACAAGTTTTGCATGTTTTAATAATTCCTTCATATTCTGTATACCAAATTGTTTTTATGCTGACTTGCCAGTTAGTTTGGAAGCCCATGTTTATCAGAAGCTGTCTCCATTTCCCGAGCAGATGCAATCCAGGAAGATCCTTCATTTAGCATAAATGAAAGTAGTGCATCTTTTTGGGGGGAAGAGCACCTTTTAGAGCTTCCATGACATAAAACAAACAATCTTTTTGAAAGCTGTAACTGGAAGTTAGGAGGGCAACAGCAGCCACTACTGCTTACAAATACAGTAAACTGTAGACAACTGAGAGGATTTTTTTATTTTTTTAAACACCAGATTCTTACAGTGGGTAAGTATAGCTGTCAAAGCCTTGATAGGAATCCTAGCTATTTTTCCTGCTACTGCTTCTGCACACAGACTTGTGCCTCTGCTTGATCCAACTCACTACAGCTTTATATTTTACATCCTCCTCTAACATCTGGATTCCCTCTGTCTTAGTCAGCCATGTTTCTGGCCCAATTTCCTTCAAGTCTGTATTAGCACATCTTCCAAAAGACTTAAACCCAACACACTTCCGCAGGGCAGATTATGTAATCCTGTAACTAATCAAAACACGAGAAATAAAAAATTGAAAAGAAAAAAAAAAATACACCTGCATGTTGAAAATGAAACTGAGCCATCATGCTATTACTCCCTTCCTTCCCCCACACATATACAGCAAGCAGGAATAGCAAGTAGTACATCATCCATTTAGCTCATCGGTATTTTCCTGCTAGAAGGATCTTCAGCACTACTCTGTAAAGCACATAGGAATACTTTTGACAGTTGAAAAAAATTAAGTTTATTTTACACCCATTAACATGATCATAAACCAAAGGCTACTCTCTCCATCTCCCCAATACAGATATCCTCCATGGCAGGCTTGTCATTTTTTGCTTTATAATGGAGTCATTTTATTGTATGCAAGAAGCCTCAGGCATTTCGTGCAGCCCATTACTCTTTGCTGCCCACATTCAGATGGCTAATCTGCTATCAGCCAGAAGCTTGACAGACAAAAGGAAAAGGCAGGAAAACAGCACACATGGTTGCGCATGCACACACACACTTCAGCTACAAAGTGTTTCGACAGTAGACCCAAGAACCAACAAGGCACACATTTGATTGCAGTCCTACTTAATGTTTCTGTGGTTGAAGGAAGACATATGAGTTCTTTAAAGGTAGATAGGCTGGGGAGATATTTAATAAAAAAAAAAAAGCTTATTTAGGATGCCTAATAAGATACATCAAGGCACAAACCTGGAAGGCTTTACTCAGTGAGCATCTTGAAACTTGGAAAGTCACAAACATCTTTCTGTTCTGAGGATTTGCTATACAAGACCTTCAAAATGCTTAAAAAATATTGGCAAAAGTTAGAAAGATGAAATAAGGACTAAATAAACTATTAGAACAAGATATTTGGCAAGTTTTCAATTTCAGCACTTCTGTTTTCTTACCTGCTCAGAAAAGAACTGAGATTTTTTTAAAAGTTGCAATTCTGTCCTATATCCCAAGCTATTGTGACACCATACATATGCAAGAACAAATGCAGTGAAACGATTTGCACATCATACTGCATAACAAGGAACTTTTTTTTTTTTAAAAGAGATTGGGTAATTAAATAGAGAAGGCTTGCCACTTCATACCAAAATAAAGAAAATGCCCGTATTTGCTGGAGTTCTTAACTACCTTACTTATTTTGTTTCTGAAGGAAAGCACCTCAGCAAAGTCAGAGGCAGTACTGGCAAAAACATTTTTTGAGCATCAGATCTACAGGCAACCATCAAATACCTTGTAAGACTTTTCTGTCAGGATCATAAACCTCTGTTGTGTGTCATGATTTTTATTCAACTAAGCCTATTTGTATCCTTTGCCACTGGAAAGCTAAAATTGTCCCTCTTGTGTGAACTGGCTTAGCTCACAGAAACAGAAAGTCTGCCACTAGTTTTAGTCACTCACACGCTGAGATATAAACCTGGCTCATCCTTCTAAGAAGTCCCTCTCCATCTTGTAACTACTACATCAACTATGCAGGCTGATCCCTGAAGGCATGATTAATCACATGGTGAAATACAGAGAACTATGGCATGTTATACTCCATTATGTGTCACTGGAACTGTTTCCCTTTTCCTATGCTACAAACACCAATTCAATTTTGCTTCTCATTTCTGTTTAAGTTATTCCATTTTTGTGCCGAAAGAGTCTCCCAGCATTTTGATTGCAATATAGAACTGATTCTATCTTACTTCCACTATTTGTTGTAAGACATATCTAGGGTTTCAGGAATACAGTATGTCAGTCAATTTAAAATCTGGAAAAAGTACAACGTAAGCCTTACCATGAAGAGCAGAAGTTATCAAAATAGTCTTTTCCATAGAATTAGTCTTAGTGGTTTTAGTATCATTACAACGCTGTTATAAACGACAGAAGTTTACCTTGTGTTACCACAGGGAGCATTCAAGCCAGCCTAATAGATTAAATTATTCGATAACGTAACTATACATATGTATGTCTACAAAACAAATACCTATTCACAAATTCACTCTCAGCACTCAGTAGCTACAGTGTATCAAAATAGGTTATTATAACAAGTCATCCAACAACCTGCTCCTATCTAAAGTTTAAAGTTGGCAAGAACAGTGTTTTCTTGTTGCCTTTCAGTCACAGAAGTTCTGAAATCCCCTGTGAGTCTTGTCCTGCAGGACAAGTGCTTCTCTCCTTCTGTGGCCATCCGCAGCACCTCTTAAGAGCAGCACCATCCCTGGCGGTGCTCTGCAACCTTATCTTTCTCTCCCACATGTACAAGGTAAGAGGGGGAAAAAAAAAAAAAAAACATTTGCATATGTAATTATGGTGTAGCTCAGCAGTGAGCAAAAAATTACTGGAAGTTGAGAACAGATATGCCCGATGACCACACCTTAGTTTTTGAAATGAAAATGCTTTGCAAGGAAGGGGAAGGGACAGCAGCAGGGAAGGAAGCCAGTCATTACAGCTCCAAATCTGCTTCAAAGTCCTTATTCACCACTTCATGCTCTTTGCAGGGCCAACTGTACCTAGGTCCTTCCTGTGAACAATAACAGAAGAATGAAACCAGTAGTTTGTGACTAGTTCTATTTCGCTTGAATTTACCAAATAGCTGTATCAGGAATACTAGGAAAAAAAGGAAAGGCTATGGAAAGACATAAACAAAACAGGACAGAAGAATAAACAGGTTACAGATTCTGAATAGTCCCTCCTTTTCCAGTCTAGAACTTCACATGACTTACAGTAAATAGCATACAGGAACTTAAGAGAAAGAATAAAATGGACAAGAAGGTAGGAATAAGGAAAATCTGATGCACACCTGAAAGGACACAAGGCAGAAATTCCTCAAAGCATTGAGGAAAAACTGTTTAAAAACAAGTGTATTTAGGAAAACAGGGACAACTCACCTCCCTTATGGTTTTGGGCTTTAAGAAAAACTGTTAGATTGGGGGAAGGGGAAAGTGTTAGGAAAACAAACAAAACACCCAACCTGCTTCTTTAGGTCAAATATACCAGTTTAGCAAAAAGCAACATAATCCCTGTAATTAAAGTCTGATTTTTCTGTTCTTTAGTTTGCACTTTTCCAGACAGAATAGATTTCCTCAGGCCTTTTTCAATCATGCCATACTTGTGATGTTTTGTAATTTCATTTTGCTTTCTCCCATATACACTCTGTGGACAGATGTCTCTACAAAATGGAACAGAAACTGCCCTCAGTGTCTGTCAGACAGAGTTTGAAAAGGGATGTTTGCTGAAATCATGAAAACACTTCATATCACAATAACTGAAGGTGCTCCCTAGCATCACTGGCCCAAGTAGCATTTGATCCTAACGAGGATAGGCACACTAGTTCATAGGTAAAAGTACTCTCTCTACCACATCAGACTCTCTTAATCCCTTTATTTCAAGTGTCGTCCACGAAAGTCACTCTCAGAATCACGGTGAAAGGCCAGGTTTATAATCCATTTATCTCCAGCGCTCTTCCCAGCTCCTCCAATGTTCCTGATCTAATGCTTGACTTGTGAGAAGCTAAAAACCAGAAGAGCTTGCAGAAAGACAGAGGATATCTGCATCAAATCCAAAAACATACTTAAAAGTAGTACACAGAGATAGTTAAGGAAAAGTTGTTTCTTTTCCTTCTGATACATTCCAATATCATATGGGGTTCTCAGCATTTAAAAAAGTAATTTTACATGTCCTTTCACTCAAGAAGGGCTGCTAGTCGTACTTACAGGTCCTAACTGGATAGGATGGAATGTCATCTCAGCACAGGATAGAATTTATCTTTTTTACTCTCTCTCCTCAGTTATAATTGAGCCCCCTAACACATCCGGAAGAATACATTTATCATTAGACATGTTCATTTGCTTTACATAGGTCTCCAAAAATAGGATGGATGGAACACATTGAAGGCAGAGCAATGAGGGAGATGCTACCAAACAGAAAGCAAACATTTGTAAGGGAGGCAACAAAGGATGCCGGTTTTCAGGTTTTAACCTTTGGGTGACAGCAGTTGTTAACCAAACTGCTTTGCAACAACAGGGGTAAAGTCCTCACATCAAGGAGATTGTGACAGCTGGGAATGACAGCTGAAAAGGAGAGAACTGAAACAGGCTGCTTTCAAACAGTACTGACTTCTCAAAGATGAGAAGGCATATTTTTAGTTAACTTCTGTTGCTCTGAAAAAGCATGTTAAAATAAAAGATACAGTTACATTACAGTAATGGCATCAGAAACAAGCACAGAGCAAGGCAAAGTAAAAAAGCCTCCTTTCTTCCCTATTTGGGGTTCCTTTGTGGACAAATGTACAAGTCTACAGAACCCTGGTTAATATGTTCAGCACTAACCAACTGCAACATTTGAATCACTGCCTGGCTGCTCCACATGTAAAGATACAATCTTAAATTTCTTCTTTCTGCTCTATCACCACCTATCCTCCTAACATGTCAGTGTAAGCTGTACGGTACTTACACAAGGAAATCAGATGTACAGGCCCAGATACAGGAAGAGAATTCTCAGTACATGTATTTTCACTGCCTGAAAGGTGCCTTACACACTGTGGTGATGGCACTAGTATTTTTCTCAGGAGTACTGAAATAGATTTATAAAGCTATGCTGCGTTTAACTGTAGTCAGTATTTTATCCATCAAGTCTCACTCTTCTTGACTGGGCTTCCCATTTTCCTCAACTGCCACACAGGAATTCTACTTATCTATGCAAGAAAGGGACAAATAGATTATTAAATAAACAAACTGAGGCTCAAAACAAAAGGCAAGCTGAAAATAACCCTAGTCTTTCTTTAAAAGGGCAGGGCAAGCAACGATTAAAAAGCTACAACTGTCAACAGTTTTAAAAACTGTTAAAAAACTGATTTAAAAATCAAACTTGTTATTCTTTCCAATAACTTAAAAATAAGACACTAGGAATTACACAGCCAGAAAAGCAAACCAAGACTGAGAAATACCCATGCACTTGATAATTAGCTCAAGAAATTGACTTGACCAGAATATCAGAGGCAACGTCTTAGTGAGATGTTTAAAAAAACCTACCAACATAACATGGAAGCAGAAAGTATTACCAAAAACTATACACACAAAACTCCCTATAGAATCCCCCAACAGTTCTAGTGTTTCAAGGCATCATCTAGTCAACTGAGGTCAAAGCTATTTCCCACTGTGATCTTCTTGTGCAGCCAACCAGGGACCACATTCGTCGCTTCCTGGAAGGCCACCAAGGTGCATCAGAAATAAGGTATCAGACCTTCAGTGAGAAGCAGACTACTCCCTTCCCTATTCCATCCTCCCTCCTTCCCACACACACTCTTTGCCTCGCCCATCCACCCCTGCCCACTCATACATACATCCCTCTGCTCTCCATGGTGTGCTTGGCTTTCTGATTTTTTTTTTTTTTTTAATAATTAAAGATTTCAAACAGCATTTCCCTCAACAAGAAAGAGTCCCTATCATAACTGATCTATCGCACTGTCTCGTGACTAGAGCTAACCACACATCTTCATAATGAAGATACCAGACTGCTCTCCACACCCGCCTTGCCTCTCACTGCCCAGGCCCCCCAGGCAGGAGCAGCACCCACCTGCACCCGTAGCCACTTCCCACATGGTTCCGCCTTAACAGCAGCGGCCCCCTGTGACAAACGGAGCAGCGGTAAAACCTAAACTTGGCATGTGTTTGTCCCAGTCAAGACGGCTTTCCAGGCCTGACATTTATTTACACATTTCCAGGGAATTTTTGTTTTAAGGAGGACTTACGCTTTTTTATTTACCGAGCAATAATTTTCAAATATTAGAAATACCAGCCACATGCTGAGACTCTTCTTTAGTCACTACTATCCCAACAAAACCAATAACCGATTAAATCATCTCTGCCTAGATGTTAACCTCTAAGAAAACAGTCTTCTAAACACCCCAGACATCAGAGCAGGAAGGTTGATGTTAACAGTGTAGGTCTTAAGCCAATTTCCTCCTGTCGTGTTTTACTTTTGTCTACCTACACATCACTGAACTTAAATTTTGGGAATACAAAAAACACCAGAAGACAAAATTCTACTTCTCTGGCACATCATTACATCAACATTGACTACGCAGACAGGAAACATCACCAGTGAAGATACCATCTTAATACCATCTAAAAATGACTAAAAAGAAAATTGAGTTTTGCATATTGCCGCTTGTTTGCTGAAAGTACAAGTATTTCAAGACAATAAATATGAGTTTGAATACTTAAACTGAAAGGAATAGTAACGGCTAGATGATAAATCTGTTCTTTCTCCTTAAGGCTCTAGATCAAGCCAAATGTAAGGGTAGTCCCAAGGATTAAAAATGGATTGAGACTCAGTCTTGCTATGGACTTCCTGTGTGACCTTGGGTAAGTCACTTGAGAATTTAGTTCTCAAAAATAACAGGCCTATTATAGCTGCCAGAATGAAGCACCAAAGTTTCTGAGGCCACAGATGCAAGCCAGGTCCTGCTTACTTGCCCATAATGGAGAAGATCCTACCTGGTGAGCCCTTTTGAAAAATGTAGATAAGTATGACCAGAACTTCAGGAATATTGATATTAAGCACTTGAAAGTTCATCTGGAACTGTACTTTGAAAATTGGTATGAAAGCCTACATAGAACTAGAATTATTTCCATTTTTCAAGCTCTTGTTTTGTGTATTTGTGTGAAACCTATCACGAGTAGAATCTTTATGATCTCCAGAGATGCAGTATGTACTGTTAAATACTGGATTTATAGACAGTGAAGCACACGTATTCTAATCAGCTCGCAATATCAATTAGAGTTTCTGAAATTACTACAAACAGCTAATGAGTTGAAAGCAATAAGCTTATATCTTTGGTAAATAATAATGACTGAATTTAGAAGTAGGGATTCTTAAGAGCCATTTGGCTAGATACTGTAATTCCAGCAGTTTCCCTGCAACAGCGAGCAGTTGCTCAAAAATCAGTTAAAAAACAAACAAGCAAAAAACCCACAACCCAAGCTTCACAGAAGTTGGTTTTATTTCTTTAACACAGTAATAGAGTCCCATGCATGTTAAAAACGTCTGCCATCCCTCATGGCGTTTTAAACCCTATTAGAACAGATGTTTCCACATGAGGAAAGGCATTGCACTGATATTTTTACCTTTGTTTACTCCAGCCTCTCCCCCCGCACCGTAAAACTTCTATGAGAAGAAATGACAGGTTAATACCACCACCTGACTCCCAGTGGGGAAGGAGGCAGAGGACAGCTGTAGAACCCCTTCCCCCTGCACTGCCGACAGAGGAGCTCACATTCAGAGAGCAAGGGCCTAACCGAAGTCAGTAATGCTGCTATTAATGGGTCCTGTAATAAGGCCCAAAGTTGACAGAAAGACTCAATGGGGAGGGACATCCGATATAACAGAAAACGTTCAACAAAGAATTTGGGCTGAGTTCAGGGAAGTCAAATCCTCAGACCTTTAACTAAAAAATTAGACCTGAATGACTTCTAGGATAGGGAAGCCCATGTCAGAGGGAAAGTTTCACCCACTTGCTACTTTTCATCAACTGTTTCAGCAGCATGTTTACCAGAGTCCTATAAGCAATGAAAACTGTTTCAGGCAACTAATCACCTTAAAAAACCCTGCCTCAGGTAGCTAATTACCTTAAAATGCCCTGCTGCACAACTGTTAAAACAACAAGCACTGATTACTGAGAGAAAAATGAAGACATAAGGACATTTTTAAGTGTATTCCCATTATATTTCAGTAGTTAACATTAAAACAGAAGTATTACTTGTTTATGTGAGAGAAGATTTCCCTGGACTTAAACAGTTAATTCAGTTGTCCATGTAGACCTGCTCACTGTGCCTGGATTTTTAACTTGGGCTACATTCCTCAATTCCCAAATTGCAAATTTAAATTAATGCTGGAGTGAAAACACGATACCTAGTGAAAAAGAAAGGGAGGGGAGCAAGAGAAGAAAGGCACGACAAGGAATGTTGTATCCCAAGCGTCACTAACACCTGACATCCTGCCAGTAGTTAACACCTTGGAGCTAACAGAAATATGCCAAGCTTTTGCCTTATTCAAAGGCATTTATGATCTTCTTACAGTCCTTAACTTTGTAACAAAACTTTACATGAAATTATTATCTAATAAAAATAAAAAGAGAGGAAATCCAACTGTAAAGCAACTGAAATAGCACTCTTAACAACTCAATTCATATAACCTTTTAGTGATGAACCCACTGTTACCAGGGGTAAAAAAAAAAAAAAAAAAAAAAAGCCTGCCTCATACCCTCTCCTCACATATACCCGACAGCATGCAGAATTTACTCAGTTTCATACATTCTTCTTTTTACCATTAAATATGCATCTGAAGATCTGAGGGCATACTTACATTATTTTCAGAACATCAATATAAAAGGTTGATATCTTTTTAACCCTCTAGTAAGGGAAGTAAGTTTTAAATATTTTGCTTGTTTTACTTGTCTCACAGCATTGCTGAAGAACAAGACTTTTTGTTTTGCTGTTTAATAAGAATTAAGACAATCCTATAATATACGAGATGCTAAGAAAGCAACTAACCCTGATCCTGCAAGCCAACTCAAAATAAGAAAACCTTTGCTGATACTGAATCTATTTAAACTCCACACAGGATTCGCAATGCAGATGACTGGCAAAAATCACATCCCTCTTTTCTCCTCCTCATTTCTCTAACAAAAAAGGGGGAGAAGGGGGAAAGGTAGATAGGAAGAGAGACTCCCAACCAGCACTATGTTCCTGCTTTATCAGAATGGTGCTATCGTCCAAACACTTCGCTAACTCCTTTGCTGTAGCGGATGTTTTCGTGTACTGGCCAGAAGTAAGCACAATGACACAGGATAGTTTTCTTCAGGTATGAAGTCCTAGATTTCCTTGTAAGTGGAGGCTTTAATGGCAGCACCAATCTGCTCTTTTCCTGATCTCCTGTAGGGGCCAATAAACAAGGTAGAAAAGGAACCAGCTCTAGAGTTAAGAAGGTAAAACTGCCTTTCCAGGTACAGTTAATGCATCAGGATGGCAGTCGTAAGTTCTGGCTCCCAAACACACAGACAGAGGGAAAAAAAAAAGAAGAAACAAAAGTTTATAGTACAAGAATAGCTGTGTTAAGTTTATCAACAGATAAACAGAAGGAAAATTTACAGTATAACAACTCGATGCCATAGCCCATTATTATTAACTGGTACACTGGATGTCAAGTGCAATCTCTCTCTCATAATCTCACATTCTGTGGGAAAGTGGGGGAAAAAGGTACCTGGAACAGCATAAAATTGATTTAGTGTATACTATGAACAAGCCAGTTGCTGAAGCATCTCCTGTATGCTGATCTCTCATTAACAGAAGATATTCACCTGTAAGAGCAAAGTGCATTTAGAGATTTAGAAGAAAAATAAGTCTCATACCTATTTATTTTTAAAGGTTAAAGGGTTAACATTTTTTTAGCCATTTTCTTTAGTAAATATTTGCAAGTCATACATAAACCCACTGCTGAGAAACCTCTATTAGCCAGAATCTATTATCTAACTGATTCTGATGCTTCAACGCACAGTGGCTTAAGTTGGTTTTAATTCCTCAAAAAAAGGAACCAAAACCAGCCTAAACCAAAACACACTACAATTCTACCCTGCAGAACTAGTTGGTAAAGACTCAGAGGCTTTTTGTAATAAAACGGGTGCAGTGATGAGGTCCAAAAGTAATGCAGATGAAAGATACCTGGAATGATACCACATCTCATACACCTTTTGTCTTCTGTGAGTGATACATGCTGCAGACAAAATGTTTTGTGCTAAACAGCCTCAAATCTGGTTTTCTAATATTAAGCACAGAGGAAAAACACTGACAGCAAGCATGGTAAATAAATCCCTCCCTTGAGAACGAAAGCAGCAGACAGGAGGGGGCTGACATACATGCAGGAGAAAACTAAACACCATCTTTTTTTCTACCTGCACAAGTTGCCATTTGCTGCAGCGATCAAGAATCTCTTTTCCCCGTTGATTTCAAAAGCTAGGTTTTCAGAAAATTTCTCTCAGGTCATCTGTTGATATGCTTTAAGAGTATAATATTCATATGACTGGATCTTTAAGAGAAAAATCCATTTTCTTTCCTGTTCAGGTAAACATGTTTACAGCTCCTGCACAGACGCTGGGTGGTTCAGACTCACATGTCACACACATGTCGTCAGCAACAAGAAAAGCCCCTTTCTCTGATCATCAACATTTTTAATAAGGTAAAGAGAAAAGCACTTTCCAAACTTACCTTTAGCACAGCCAAATCATGAGCTAAATATAAATATTTACACTAGGACAAGGAATTAATAATGTGAGCGTGCAAACAAAAATACTTGCTAGAAAATGCACACAGCAAAAATAAGAAAACCCTCCTAAGTTCAAAGCAATCAAATCAGCCCGTCAGCCCCTGGAAAGGCCGTTATTTATCCCCACGTTACGCCTGGAACAGTCGGGATTAGAGAGGAGAAGCACCGATCGTGAGTCTGATCTATTTCGGAGACCGTTCTACTGCGTATGAAAACATCTCGGATCGCGGGCGAAAGCCTTCCTATCTGTGACCCTGCACAGGAAATGCCACATAAAACCTAAAATTGCCAAGGAAGGTTACAAAATCTCCTGCTTTACATCCTATTGCGAAGAGTCGCTACGAGAACCGAACTACTTCTCCATTTTCCAGAAAACAAGTACAGAGTGGGTGTTACGAGCGTTTATTCCCCCCGCCGTGTACCTTCCAAATGCATCTTAAAGTAACACGCGTACCAAAGGGGGGG
>NW_009228559.1:0-21653 GCF_000690835.1 Fulmarus glacialis
AGCCAATGAACTGAATTGCATGATGTTAAATGCTATATGATACTGTATATCATTATTTCTATGATTGCTATCAATGGTATAACAGTAAAAATCACCCAGATTAATGAAGAATGAACTAACTCCAACAAAACCGAGCAAAGCGCAACAATGACAGAACCGGATGAGCGTAGCAGAACTGAAATGAGAACTGGCTTCAGGATGCAACAGTCCAACACCACACACCATCTCTCCTGCCCTGAAAGACTATTATGACAGATGGAGCCCAAAGTCGTGGACTAAATGAACTCAATGGACATTTTAGAGGGATGGCCCATAGACTAAGGGAATGATATCTGTGTGTGTGCATATATATATATGTGTATATATATATAGGCAAGAAAGGTGGTGGTGATTAATTGGAATGTATTGAAAAATGTGAGACTTAGGCATGATGTAAATGGTATAGAATAAGGGGTGGATACCAGGTTAAACCATGACAGAACTATATGCAGTGAGCCCTGCAACAGCAGAACATCTGCTGCCATTTCTGCATAGGGTTTGTTCTCATGACTTCAGCTTCCTTCAAGCACTTCTTTCAGTGCAAGTACCATAAAACATGCTGCAGCTAGGTCTGAATGCAGCTGTTGAGGTCAAGGTTCTGTGCCCTTGTCAGACGGAGCAACGTCTGCCTTCTCCCACACATGTTGCCATTTGTTATAATGCATCTACAGAAGTCTCTTATATTCTCAGCAGCGGAATTCAACTTTTTCAGTTTACTGATACCCTTGTTAAGCTTTACTAACCAGCAGTATTAAAACCTAAGCCTTTTCTAACAACTGGCACAACATACAGACACATTTATTTTAAGACACGTACTGCATGTATTTAAAAGAAAAGTGGAAAAGCTAAAAATATTCTGCCCCCCACACCCCGAGCAGATTAATTGCTAAAAGAATTTAAAATCTTGTTAAGAGGAATTTATGCATGCAAAAAATACTCCTGTTATGTGCAGTTTAATTAATCACCTAAATAAAGCTCAAGACCATCTGTTCAATATACAGGGAGGAAAAAAAGATGAGATGAGATAGCAGAAGACAATTATTGTGATAGTACTTAAGTATACATAGTGTGGCCATTGCAATACAAAGATACTTACTTAGTACTACTTTGCAGAACATTTAGGAGAATATCCCCATACTTAAAAGGAAGCCTCACAGAGAATATGAACATTTTTAGGGGAGCAAATTCCTAAAACAATAGTAGGCTCTGTTGCAGCTGCAACCAAATTCTATTTCTATTTGAAATGTTGACAAAACTTTGAGTCCTAAATTCAGCTCTGACAGTGATCACCTAACCACTGAACCTGTGCCTGCATTCCGGGATGTGGAATGGGTAGGTTTCACCAGAAACTGTCTCTTGAAACCTGCATTTTCTTCCCATTTGACAAATTCTTTGCAGGTAAGTACAAAAGCACAAAAACCAGTCCAGGTAGACACAAAGTACAAAATGTTACCAGGTGAGAGCCCTCAATGCCACCTGAAGTAGTATATTACATGCATTTCAGAGAGGTAAAACTTGGATTATTCAGTTGCAACCATTTCTGAAGGCTAATGATCCCAGCAGCAAGCACAGATGTATTATCTTAGGGATATTTTTTTGTTTGATTGTTTGTTTGTTTGTTTGAGGAACAGAACTACAGAAAACATAAGAAAATTGAGAATCCAGTCTTATCTTGCCTTCTTCCAAAATGGTTAATTCATACCCTAAATAAAATTTGTCATAATAAATTAATTCACCCACCAAGATTATATTTATAGACTTGTTACCTAATATAGAGTTTCTCAAAAATAACTGTGTACAGCCAAACTGCTATTTCCATTGCTATTCAATGCACATTCCTATTTGCTATTTCAAAGCACATATTATCCTTTTTTTTAATCTTCCACACAAAAAAAGAGTGCTCTACTGCACTTTCTGGCAAAATTGTTAGTCAGTGTACATATTAATGTAATTGACTTGTTGAACTGATACTTGAAGCAGCTCACAGCTGGTAGCTTGCCTAATGATTTTATTATTGTTATTATTTTGCATATCACACGTTGCCTTCTCAGAAAGAATATTTTCTTTGTATATGCATTTTTGTTGTTGAAAAACTAACAACTGGTAGGTTTTTTAAGTTTTCCACAATAATTAATGACACTGATCTACATGTCTACAGTACATTACACAGACACATGTCAGGCTGTAATGCTGCTGAGCATTTAAAAGCTGTGATTCCCCATCATTAGTACTAGATTTGCACATAACAGATACCAGCAGTAAAAATTTTTACCCAGCTCAGTGATGACAGGCAACGTGACAGACTTTCTACCAAAATATCCTCTGCACATGATAGGAAATCAGCCAACTTACTGCTCATAGTGGGAAGTCAGACATCACCTGATGCATTTTTAGAACAAACCCAAACTGACAGAGGGTGCTCATTGCAGATCAATGCTTTTGCGCTGTGTGGCTGCAGTATCTGTCACTTGGTACCAGGAACCCGAAGGCCAAACTCCCTCTATTGCTGAGCCACAGCCTGACTTCAACTGACAAAACATTCCAAGACTGAAAATCTCCCCTAAACTTCGGTTTTGATGTAATGCCACAAATGCATTAAGTTTACTTTCATCCTTTCCTATTTTACTGATTTTTTGTTTGTTTGTTTGTTTCAAGTACTTCCTTACACCTGACCTTTATTCCTTTCTCTTTTCTAAACAAATGGAATAAACTTGGGACTTACCAAATCAGCTTGACAGACTTTTTTTCCTTATGACAGTCCTTTCCCATCTTGCAGCAAATTCATCCCAGTTTAGACTAGTCCTAACTCTTTATTCATCTTTCTTCTGTAAGATTTTAATACCTTTTACCTGAAAATAAAAGAGGGTGAAAATATGAAAATAGGGCAGTCATCTTCCAGCTTGTATTTCAGAAATAGCAGTCAGAACTTGTGGGATTTTTGTGGTCTCTCTTTCCTTAGTAATGTCAGATTTCTTTTTTGCTTAAAAGGCAGCTTGGGAAGAACAGTGTACTGGACAAAGCACGCCTGAAGTCTTGCAGTTCTTCCACACACCTACTCCTTTTAGGAATGCATTTTCTCATCTGTACTATTAACAATATTTTATCTGGGTTGCAAATGCTACTGTTAAATATTCACTTTTTAAAAAAAAATGATTTTCAAACAAATTTGAGGAAAATCAAGCATTTTAAATATTGCATTTCAAGCAAGAATTTTTCCAAAAGGTATTTGCCATCTCACAAATAAAACAGTATCTCTAAAAGCATGCAAACCAAATCTGGTGGGTGAGTCACAAAAAGCTTAGAAAAGCATGTTTTTACAGGTTTATATTTGAGACCAAATTAAACTTGATAGTTTCCTTTAAATTAAATTACTAAGTTAGAGATCATAATATAAATAGTGTTTGATAAAAAATAGGTTTCTTGTCCCCTAGAAATGTTGAAAATTAAGGAAAAGAGAACTTATTCTGCAGCTGAATGAAATAGATCTAACAACGTATTTTCCCTACCTCTATTGCTCCAATGTTATGTGGACCAGAGCACTTGACTGGGTTTCTGTATCCCATGCTCATGGCCAACTAACTCTAAATGCGTAGCTAACAATTGGCTTTATTACAAAAACAGGTAAGATAGTACAAGTTGATGCAATATGAAAATACAGCTACACATTCATTTACATGCTACTTTCTAGGGAGATAAAGGACTTTGTCCATGGGGCCAGAGATTAGCCACCATGAAGGTGTTTGTGAGCCACTTGTGCAAAGTAGCCTTCAAGACACTCGGGGCAGGTACGAATGGATCTGAGGGCACAGGGGCAGGTGCCCCAAAGGCAGACGGATTATCTCTTACCCCATGGTCAGAATCCCCACGGGCTGAGAAAAGCCAGCCAAAGCCTTGTTTCTGGTCTGCCAAGGTGACTCCTTGGTGTGCGCTCGGGCTGCCATGAAACAGCAGCCTTTGGGCTCAGCAGGTCACGATGTAATGAGCCGCTGGGGCATTGCTCCGTGGAGAGCCCTTCTGCCTATCTGGCTTTTCCTTGACTTTCTCTTGTGCTACACAGGCCAGTTCTAAGGCGCTCTCCCGCTACATGTGCTAATTTATTTTTTGTAATAACATGCAAAGGAAAAAGACATACTTGGGAAGAAAAGGGGAGCAAAAAACACCACTCAGTCAACACTGTTTTAGAACCAAGGACAAGAAGCACATTATTGACACAGAATCATAGAGCAGGATTTCTCACAATCTCTTCTTAAGTAAGCACCTGCACGAACTCCTTGCTTAAAGAAAAATCAATTGAGTTGTGCTTATCTCTTAACATAATTAACAATTAATGAGTTCTATGTATTTATAAGCTTCATTATTAGTATGATATTCTTCATTGTATTAGCTTCTTTCCTAATAATTAAATGTTTGTATATGTCCCCAAGGCTATTAAAAAGATATCCACAAAAGTAATTATGAGGACATTCACAGTCCCTCTTACCTCAGAAGAGATAAGAGATTTTCATGACAGTGTCTTTAAGTTCACCATTTCAGTTCTCACAGACTTTCAATTAAAAAAAGAAAATTATTACAGCTAAATGGGCATTCCAGGCCTAGAAGTTTTAAGATTTAAAAAAAATATAAAATGGGAGAGAATAAGGTTCCTAAGATGATGTGAAATACTGAAAGAGAGAACGGCAGATACCTTTTTAAGCCAGGTAAGCTTAAGACAGGAAAGCTAAAATCAATGGTAAAACATTGTAATGAGTCAGAGAGGGCTTCCTGACCTCAGCGCTGGGTTGTGAACAAGAAATTAGTCACTCTTGTAAGGAGCTCCGCTAAGCAAGGTCTACATCAGTTCCTGGTGCAGATGGATAACATTGATGATGTACTAGAAAGCCTACCTATCAAAATTTCAGGATGTTTAATTTCAGCTTTGTGATATAAAATGAGACTTTAATTCTTTCAGTTTTGGCATAACATTATCTGGCAGGCGTAGCATTTGCTTATTGTCAGCCCATTAATAGTTTTTACCAAGACACTACTGGAAGGGGGGATGCAGTAAGGGAGAGTGTCCAGGGCTCTAGTGGTTGGGCTGGGGTTTTCCTCTTCCCTTTGTGTGTGTTTAAGACGTTCCTGGTTCTTCGTTAGCTCCAGCAGAGATTAGTTGCCATTAGTCGATATTAGTGTTTTTGTCATTGGTTTGCCAGGCGGAGCTGCAGAGCATGGGAGAGGAGGTGTCCTCTCCCAGTGCTTGCCTGTTCTTACAAGAACCCTGGGAGAGGTCACTTGCTTACTCCTCTCACTGATCAGACCTTTTGCTATTTCGTTATAGCAAACTCAGTGCCAATGTCCTGGTAGTCCAGTGACAATACAGTAGCTGACAGGCTGAAGATACATTTTGGGAATAGGATTTGGACTTGCTCCTCTACAAAGGCTGATTAATATGGGAAGTGAGGGAGGAAATGAATCCATTTTCAACAACTCTCCCAGTTCTAAATCACTTGTTTGAAACCTGGAAACTGTAATGCATAATTTTGGCACTGGAAGACTCTATTATAAATTGAAGGGAAGGTGGACAGCTCTGGAAGCGTGATGACTTAACTGACCCTTTCTGTCCTACAAATCCCAAGGGATCTGTGATACTGAAAGCAGGTTCTACTGGCTTCCTTTAGAACACAAATTGTTTTCGTCTTAGAAAACACCCATGCATCACATCAGCAAGGGGAGTGTTCACGAGATGCAGTGATGTGAGTAGTGCCAGTCAGTCATCCCTTCATGTTGGTCATTTGGGAGCATATTCTGTTCTCAGTCTTTTTAGTTAAATCATAGCCTGTCTTCCTGAAATTAGCATTGAAATGGACCCTCCAAAATATGTACTGATTTTTAAAATACATAATTTTCAGTTTTGTCCCCCAAATTAACTTAGTCAACATATATTTACATTATATGTTCTTACATTCTGGTGTCTTTTCCATAATAACTTGAGTTATTTAGGACTTGTCATACTGTATATAATGTGTTGTGTGAAACAGAATTTGACATCAAAACAGGGAAGTAAATACAAGTCTTTTATTAACAATTTAACCATCAGAATGTTCCATCACAAATAACTATACAAATGATGGCATAAAAATTACATAAGCCTATACAAAAGAAGAGCAATAATGCCTATTTGAGAGATAAGACACTAGCATATAATGAAACAGAGCTAAAGGAAGATCTCAGTTAGTAAAAGCCTTCCAACTTAGAGAGGATAATGTTGTCATCGACAGTTGACCTTATAGTCCCTGTGATGCAGTGAAATGTCACAAGGTCAGAAGATCAGATGCTTCAAATAACTGGTCTTCTCTGTATTAACTGATACTTAGAAAACAAAACTCAGGGTTTATATTCAAGAATATCTCTATTTATGCAAGTATTACTAACTAAGAAGAGCACAAGACACATAGCAGGACAAAAAAAGCCATTATCAGAACTAATTACATGTCGTACTGTAAATCAATTAGTGAACCAGTTATCCAGAGATCAGAGAACAAAGCTGAAATGTTGTGATTATAATCACATGGCACGACTAAAGCATGCATGCATGGCAGCCTTACACAAGAGAGGTAGACCCATTCTCCCTGTCCGTATCCTCTATACCTGAAGGTCAAACTTGTAACGTGGAACAACCCTGTGGGATCTTCTCCTTCACCTTCTGGCTTCTTCTACCAAATATTCTTACCAAATTACTTCTCTGAATGGTTCTTCTCTGATCATTTCTGCTTTCATCCACTTAGAAACAATCCTGTAAATAACATACAAAACTTCCTTTTTTTCAAAAAAAAAATTATGAAACAACAAATGCATGTTATTCCTAAGCAAATACATTCCCTGATTAAAAGCAAAGCAACTCCATCTGTTCCATCTATGTGTAGTTACAGCATTCAAATATAATATATGTGAGAAACCTGTCAACACTCAGAAAGAGTGGAAGGCATATGGTATTATCACACAATTTCACTAAATTTCATAACTAAGCGTACACAGCTGAGTCTAATGCCGATAGTAAAGACAACATTACACTTTTATTGGGTAGTCTTTTTCAGCATAGAAGCACCCACATCAGGAAGCACAGCTGAACAATAGGAAATAAATTAGGATGAGTAAGTTTTAAAGATGTCATCTCTCACTTGAAATATCAGATGCCCCACAGAACCAGAATACCAGACTTGAGTAATGCTGTATGCACTTCTCATTAAGCTACTTCGGCAGCCAGCAGCTTTGAACTATGTAGATCAGGGTCTGTTCTTCTATTCCAGCAATTCTCTGTCAAAAACAGTGTCCTTATAAACCCAGGAGGAAGGATGCATAGCTACTCAAGGTCAACCAATCCAGGAGGACAGCAAGTGCTAGCTGGGCAGGGACAGTGGAAGATAGCAGTCAAAGTGATATACATTGGTGATTTGGTAACTAAACAAAAAGGAGAAATAAATCAGTAGGAATTCCCACATTAACTCAGTTACCCTGCTTCTCTTGGATTTAAAATGTCTTTTAAATAAGACTATCACAAGGTTGCCACATTCTTCAAAATTTCATTTCTTCTGAAGGAAAAGCCTATTTAGGGTCAAATGGTAGTTTACTTGGCAATCCTTAAGCCAAGTATTCTTTTACACTTAATGGTGTAGAAAAAAAAAAATGGCTTGTTCCATGTACAACACTTTTTATCTGTTTGAATGGGAGTGGGAAGCAGGGAGATGTTGTAACTTCACCTTTCATCACCGTAAGGAGCATGAAAAAAACGTGTAATCAATGACACATTTGCCCTGCTGTTGTCTATTCTACATTACACATGTAAGACTTCTGCTGAAAATATGTGAGGGAAACAAAGGAGTTAGATGCAACAGTAACCACTGCTTGGAATATGACAACAGAAATGCCTAATTCTTGAGTGCATGATGTAAAATTCTCTCTTGGTTGAATGGTTCCATGAACCCTGGTCTGCTCTGCATTTTTCTTACGATCCTTTAGAAAGATGACTATTTCAATTGATACAAACTTCTTGAGAAGAAGTCACCCTTATGAAAATTAGGCTTACATTATCAGGTACTCTGATTTTCATTAGTTCTCAGTACCTAAAGCCTTCTCTTCATGTATTTGTAAAAATATTTACAGAGCATTGTACTTTCCCCGTATTGTCACAATATGGTTTAATTGTAAACATCCTTCATTCTGGAATTCTTTTGATCAGAGATCTCTTAAAATAGACTAACAGACATATTAAACTACACTAACCTCCATTACAGCAAGAAAGAAACCATGCTGTACATCACTAGCCTTCAAGGACAAATCTTCAAGGCTTCTATCTGTCCTGCTTTGAGCTGCCAACTTATCATTCATAATGAACTTTTCTGCCAACAGGCACAACTGTCAACAGGTGACAAATCATTGTATCAAGTGGCAATTTTTCACTTTTTGTTGCTCCACTTTCCTTTCTGGCATCCTCTTATAGGATATATATTTGCTATGGAAATGAATGCATTACGCATTACCAGCCTTTCATTTCTCCAAATTCACTCTCCAAATTACACAATGAACTTTAGATTTTTGCTATTGTTTAACTACATTTTAACTACAGACCCAGATAAACAGTTTCTTCCAGATCAGACAAATACAGCGGGCATATATTGTGCAAGCAGACAGTTAGTTAATTCACAAACTCAAAAAGGTACACATTTTGAAAGGCACAGGGTTGCTTTCTTTAGAAGAAAGAATCCTGGAGAAGGCTGTGAGGTGGGGCAGGAGAAGGATAACATTGGTGTTCCTCACAGAAAGGCCACTGAGGTTGGCTTCCAGGATGAATACAGATAATATCCCAGAAGAAGAAAACTCACGGTGTTTCCTTAAACTTGTTTTATTTTTTTTGAAACAAGGGTACCAGAACCTCAGCATGGTTGCCTAGCACAAAGGTGCAGATCTGGAGGAGTAAATTGCCTGGACTCTCCGGTAAGCCTCGGGCCTACTGGTGCAACTGAGGGAATGAAGAACTACATGGGAAGGCTGATGGCAGTTGCTCATGTCAGTTTCAGTCAGCTGAAAAGAATTCGAAAGGCAATGGCACTCAGGCCAGACACCCAGAAAGTCCTTGACACAAAAAGATGGGTGCATATGTGCTTGGCTGTTATAGCACTTGGTTCCTAATGCTTTTGTTTTACTATTTTAGACCATGCAAGTGGTCTAAAAGTGTGTACTACAAGTGCGTAACTGCTTACTTACAACCAGGTGTTCATCAAACACATTCTGTGAACAGCCAGAGTAGTTAGGCTTTTTTTACTGTGATTTTTGCGTGCATGTTTCTTGCTTTCCACTCAATTCTTCCCTTGGTTGCTTCCCAGGACCCCTGCAACACAGCACTCTCTGGTCCCTTTGAATTCCTATACGTCAGAACTATACTTCAGTCTGCCCCATATTGTATTGGGGAAGTTCCCCGCAAGTGTTGAACTGTACAAACACTAAGTGGCCTCAACCCAGCCACTAACATTTATGAAATTTCATGACCCTCAACCTCTCTTTCTGTTGAAATGGAAATCTGTCAGCAGGTTCAACATATATTGGGAACATACAAGGACTAGCAGGCAGATGGACGGAGACAGACAACACATTCATACATGGCTAATCTCCTTAGAAACCAAGCTAAAAATATTTCTCTTAATGCTAGAATGAAATTCTTATTTGGGAGCAAATGAAAATGCTGTAATAATTCTCAGCCAATTTTTTTAATCACTTCACCCCACTTGCTTTACTTTTCCTTACTAATTTGTGTGTTTACCTAGTACAGGCAGGAAGTCTTCCAAATTCTTAGTTACTTTATTCTTAGACACCTACGTTCTCACCACCTGTATTTACTTTCTGCTGTTAGAGTGATCTGTAGACTGGCTACACTTAGAAGGATCATTAAAGACCACAGTTTACGTAACTCTTCCACAGGTATGAGAGAGTTCAGGGGGTAAGCATAGTGCAAGAGGATGCTCTTCCCTTTCACCCAAGTGAGGCAGTGGCTGGGATGCAGCTGTCCTTTTCAGCATTTTATAAATGCAAGGGTGCTAGGGCAGACCCAAATTCCTGTTGAAAGAAAAAGAGATGACATGGCAGTGCAACATAGACCTGACAGTTGCACATTTCACAGTTCTGTTGAGCATTCCTCTGCCCGTATGTAGCTAAGCTTTGCAAAAACAGCAAGCAAATATCTAAAATGCACACATTGTTCCCAGAAAGGAACAAAGGTGCGTAAGCACCTTTTGAGTACGTACCCTATTATGCCTTCCCTTTCCACTAAATCCTCATTATCAAAACACAGCAACCCACCTGCTCTGTCCATTTCTCTCACAATTTTTGCAACTTCCTGGTCATACTACCAACATAATTTGAGGAAGCAAAACCGAAAGGCACCTGACATCATTGTAAGAGATAGGACAAGGGATGTCATTAGCCTAGCATATGAATAAAGAGCACATCCAGAACTACTTGTCTGCATGGATAGTAGCACTTGTACAGGCTATCTTAGACTATCATGGACAAACAAGCCCAAAAGTGCTGGTTGTTTGTACTTAATTTTTATGTCTTGACATTAACAGTGTTTTTAAGTGGGACTTTTTTTTGTTGTAAAGATTAATGAATCAAGAAATATAGGTAAGCAATACTGTAGCATCCTGCAAATGCACTGGGTCATTATGTTTGCTGAGAAGACAAACAGGCAAATTGTTTCGGTGGAATGAAATACTAAATTTTCCACACTAAAGGACTTGCCGATACTTTGCAATGAAGGGGAGCGAGAGAGGAATGGAGGAGTGCATCAGAAGAGAATTCCACGTATGATTTACTAACACATTCACAGAGCATTTGCAGCCGTTAAGGCAATCCTTCCTCCACAGGTACCTAAGAGATTACTCTAATGCTTCCATTGGGATTGTCAAGAGTGAATCCCTGCAGCTTCACAGGACTATTATGTTTTGACTGTTTGCATTGTTGTCTCTCTCTTCTGCACACAGATGTAACTCTCATTACAGCTAAAGGGGTCACATGGAAGTAGCCAAAGGAGAGAAAAATTGCAGAATAGTGGTCAGATAAAATTAGCTGTTTACTCCATGCTATGCAAGGACTCATAATTTACAATTACTTAGTTACTCAGAATGAAGAATTTCAGATGATCATCTACACCTAGGAAATATCAGCTGTCACCACACGAAGCTGATGTGCATATTTATTGCTGAAAAAAATGAAAATTAAAAATGGAACTGATTAGTTGGTCCAGCAATGACCCTTTCCGCTCCACCACTGAAACACGAATGGAGAATAAGGTCTTTCTCAAAGCCAGCTGCAGCTGCAAGGGTTGTGGTGGCTAGCCTGAGTGACAGTATTGGTACAAATGCTCCATGGGACCTCAATTGTTCCTCCATATCCCCTAAATCATGTCTGCCTTCATTACTAAATGACACCGAACTGTGATCTTGTTGCTGAAGTAAATATCACAGTGTTTGTAACAGTATTTCTGTTATATTTCTGGATCCAGAGGTTTCTGTCACAATGTCTAATGCTATGGTAAATAGAGGCAACCGTACTGTGAGTGCCTGTGTAAAGGAGGGGCTGGCTTACCCACTGATTTCTTGCCTATTTCTGTTACACCTGCAGATTGTCGCATGCGGATACACGCTATAGTTCAAATAAATATCTACCCAATTATTACAAAAGCATTGGAAATGCCTTTTTTTAAAATTTTGAAACAGACTTCTGGATTGATCAAGATATTAAAAGACATATCCTTACTTGCAAGTAAGCCCTTCAAAATGGGATAATGTACAAGCTGAGATTTAGGGCATGTATTCCTCTAGCCAGTGAAAAATGGAATTCAGGACTAATAAAGCGAAGTAAATTACTCAGTTCTCCCAAGTCCAACTCAAAACCTGTATTTTCCAGGCAAGACAAAGAGGGTACATGGATCACAAATGAATTATTTCTGTACACAGAAGTCAGGGTTTTTTTCCGCATGCTGTTGCTGGATGGAAAGCACATTTTTCAAAAGAAAAAAAGAAGATGTAAGAAAAAACTAAATGTATAAAAGCAGACAGGACTTATTTATTGAAAGATCATAATTGGTCATAGTATGTAGCATTCATTTAAAAACTGCCTTCGGCTTGCTAAATTATATACAAGGCTAACAAGAGATGAAATATTTTAAAAACACAGGTGATTTTTATCCTCAGAAGCTGAAAAAACCCCCCTTTCTCACACTGCAGAAAGCCAAATGCACCATCAATATGGACGGAGCAGTTACAATGGAAGTTAGGTATTATAACATATAAAAGAACAATCCACACTTTACAAAAAACAAGTGGATAAATGGTTTTCCTCCTTTGGCCTGACAGAGCTGGTCACCTTTTAAAGTACGTTGTACAACTTTTATGGATACATATTCCTCTCCCCACCGCACCCCCCACCCCCATATACACACATACACATACACACACAGAAGTCATAAAAGTGAGGAGGTTTGAGTAGCAGTCAGGAGATATTATCTGGGGACATAACTAGTGACCTATGATCAGTTGTGGATGTTAATCTAAAGTAATTGACAGGCATATGGTTTAAAAAAAATCTATTTAATATTCACAGAATACTCTTTGATAGATCAGTATCACATTGTAATGTGATGATGTAAATAAATTACATTGCGATTGCTGATGTAATACTGATGCAAATGATACTTAGGCAGGAATATATTTTTCTGAGTTCCAGATTGGGATTGTGGTCATATGGAGTCTTGTTTGTTTGGTTGGTTGGTTTTTGTTTGTTTGTTTTGGTTTTTAATTATAATTCTTGTCCTAGAAGTGACATGAGAAATGCATCTTAAAAGAAATGAATTAAATACGTTTGTGCTTACTTGGCAGAGTAGCTGGTTACCAGATCTAGAGCCTTTCCCTTTTTGGTCACTGGTAGGAATTAAGTTCAGTCAAAAGTGAAACAAGCCACTGCCAGCCACCAGTTTTTCAGTGCTCTATGTGAAGAGAGGTAGTGCATTCATTCTGTTTATAATAACCAAATGCTGATGTTCAAAGGGAAAAAAAAAAAAAACAAGCCAGCCAAAGAAGAAATTATTATTGCCAGTTTTAAGACAGAACTAGAGGAATTCCTGACTCTGCACATCAGATTTATGCTATATTTCCAGACTTGCCTTCCCCTCTACTTTCTCAGCTCTATAGATGCAGAAACTACACATGGGTACATCTTAATCCACATGACAGTCTATAGTTCAAAAAAAAAAAAAAAAAGGGAGAGAAGAAGAATGCTTCTGAGGACTTAAATGTAAATGTGTCACACTTCAGTCGTTTATGAGTAAAACCTAGTATTGTCAGAAAAATAATATCAGACCTAGGGAGAGTACATTGCTGACATCCTGCTTAAAAAAAAAGAGGGCTTTCATCAGCGATCCAATCGGGGGGGTGTGGTGGGTGTACAATGGAGACCACACACAGACTTGTTTTTAGGAATAAGTGGAGAGATGGAGGCAGAATAGAAAGACCGCCTCACAGCAGCACCAAGTACAAGAAGGGCTTTTTCTGCCTTGCCTCCATACCATCATCCCTTCAAAGAGTATGAACTCAGACCTTAGAGGCAGAGAGTTTCGACGCCGTTAGCAGTACAAGATCCAGCAGAAGGGGCTGGGTGCTCAGTGCCATTTGGGATAGACTCGATCCTGTCCCCGTGGTGTACAGTGTGAGAAATCCAACACTGGGGACCTGGCTGGTTAGAAACCGTTTGTACTTACAATCCCTAAGAAAATTAAAAGGAGCTGCTAGACATCAGCAAGAGCTTTTAAAATCTATTCCATCTTTTCTTAGTAGTTCCACTTGTGAATTTTACAAATATTGCAAAGCCAGTCTCAGTTTGTGTAAGTAGCCCAAGAGTTCCTCGCAGATTTTTTTCATTGCATCTACCTTTTGAGAGTGTTTATTTTTAAGGAGTTTATATGATCTCTTGAGCAAAACATTAAGGAACAGCAACGCAGTTAAACATTACATCTCACCCACAATGCAAAGCATATGGATCATGATTTGTTTGATTTCAGTGAGCTCCAAATAAGACTCTTCTACGCATTCATTTAAAATGAAAAGCAGACCAATCACTGCACCCCAGCATCACCGTACATTGAATAAGAAATCTGCACCATTTGATTGCTTATGCTGCATCTGCCACTTATTTTGCTGCTGCTACTCAGAAACTCAAACTCCTGGAAAGCTTTGTGCACAAAATGCTTGACGTCAATCATTTTCTCCTTCTACCCTACATTTCACAGATTACCTCCATGACAGAATTAGCGTTCATCCCCAGACCCCCAAACCGCACCATATAATAAAGTTCCTACCTGTCCAGCTCTGAACTATCTTGACTTCAAATTCTGCTTTTCAATGTGGAGGAATTCCCTGAAGAAATAAGAAATGGGGTTCTAAAAATTCTTTTCCTTTTGGAGAAAATGAAATACACATTTCAAGATATAAAAAAACATTTTTTACTCTGATCAAATGTATTTCAATTATATTAAAATGCTTAGCATACTACTTTGTTATATATACCCCCATGTAATTTTATAATATATTATTTATGCAAAGAGGTTAAATTATTCTGCTGGATGTCTGAAATGTTTAAGAGTAGAATAAATTCCATCATTGACTCCATTCGCATGCCTTTTCTTCTTTTTTGGCACCTGTCAGGGACTGCAATTGTTTTGAAGCTATTGTTTTGGAAAAGTATTTGCCAAAAGTTTGAAGAGATTAATCTGTGATTCCATTTCATATTAACTGAGGTTGATGTGAAATATTTTTGAAGTTTCACAACATGAGGAGAGAAGTGCTGCTGCTACATTTATTTAGACGTGCCAGTAAAGTATTGCACTGAGGAAACAGAATTCTGACTGAGCAATCCTGAACTTACTAAACTACTTCCTGCAAAATGAAAGATAATGTTTATAATTTTAAAAGCCAAACAACTCAACTTTTGATAAGATACAAGCTTTCATAATTAAGATAGTTGCACACAGACACATGGATCAAGAGTAATGAAATGTATGGTTAATCATTAGTATTTTTAGATTTCAGTGCATTGCTTGCAAAGATCAGGGGGACAAAAATTATTGAACAAAAATTATTACACCAGTGAGGACACTTTCTTTCTTGTTTTAGCAGTGGCAAACTATTTTTCTTCAACTTAACATTTATGCCTTTTTATCAGCACTTAGACTCTAACCTGAGCTAGCAGGTGCTTTACAGATCACTCTTTTGTAAACTTACACAAATGCAATTTTGCAGAAGTAATTTATGTTAGAATATATTAATTCTAACATTAGCATTTTTCAGAGTCTGAAGACAATGTGGGAGGAAAGATGTAAAAAAAGAGACAATTTATTAGAGCTCCAGCAATCTAAACATCATTTTAGAACAAAAACATTTCAAGAGCTCCAAAACGTTTTGCTGCTGGTAGAGGACAAAATTATGCTTCTGGCTATGCTGCTGTAAACTTAGGGAGACACTACATTTGATATAGTTTAGGTAGATGTCTGCCTCCATGACAGTAGAGCTTAGCACCCCAATATGGAAAGAGATTAAAGTAATATTCTTTTTGCTTTAAAAAAAAAAAAAAAAAAAAAATTTCTCTGATCTCTCACACAAAATGCAGATGGATTTTTTTAATAGATAGATAGCCACTACTGTGAAACGTAATTTTACCTTGATATTAAAATTACATTGTTGACATTTTATTTTCCCACAAAGTCTCTTTTATGGGTCATTGTGCAATTATCCAGGTCACGGAGATGTCTTTTACAATTCTACCTTATTTTGCTGAATGGGCATCAAATGTGTTAAAATACAGAAATGTTGTCATCAAATATTTTCCACACAAGCAGGTAAATTTAACTACAATATTAACTTCTGGTTACTGAAAAGGATTTCTACCTTAGCCTTAAGCATGTATTAGGTTCTTATAATACCTTTCTTTCTATTATAAAAGATGTCTTTAAAAAGTGAGCCCGAAGTCCTGAGCAAAAGCATATGAGTATTTTAAGGCTCTGGAGAGCCACAGCTGATCTGTGGGCAAACTGTTAGCAGGAGCTGTAATTCTGGTAGGGATCATGGTTCCTATCTAAAGCACTTCTCGAGGCAGTCAGCCCTTAGGGGGTGAAAAACAGGAATAAGCTCTTCTGGATGAAGCTGCAGAGCAACTAACAGCAGAAATATGGTCTCAGCCTAGTAAATCTCTTTCCCACACCTCCTTCCCTCCCTAAGGAAAAAAGGAAGAAACTCCCTTAGATCAAAGACAAATGGAGGACAGGAAAAATAACAATTAATAGCATCTTAACTATTTTATTTTGATTCTCTCCTTTTGTGACACCATTTCTAGGGACTGCCTATCAAAATATCTGTGGTATTTCTCACTGGAAAATAAATTCACAGTTTTGGTGACTTCAAGAGGTACTAGCAGTACCCTATTTTAATGAGCATTTCCTAGGTTCTTAAAAGCTCCCACGGAAGCTTTTGGGGAGAAAGTTTCTTCATATGAACAGTTATGTTATTCGCAGCACTGTATCCATTTGCACAAACACATCACTGTATCCAATCAAGCAAACAGAACCAAGTAAGTATAAGTCTGATCTACTTTGGAGATACCAGATCATTTTCTAAATGGAAAATGGAATTTATTTCATCACTGCTAAATAAGAGAACGACCCTTTTACTCTCTTCTTAGCAAGAGGCAGGTACGCCTGTGGGACAGGCTGCCCATTAGGCAAGCCAGGAGAAAAACTGGATGCTGGGATCCTTCCTCCGCTCTACCTGCCGTGTGATCTTGAGCAAGTCACTTCATACCTCTGAGCTTCTCTTTCAAAGAAAAAAATGTTCAACCCACCATTTCAGGGAATTCTGCCCCTTGAAATCAACCAGATCAAGGAGCTGGCACATCCACATGTGGCTGTCCCACCAGGTCTAGCAAATGCAACGCTAAGATATAGTGAAGAATAAGCAAGGGAAACATGACCTCTCTGAAGGTGGAGGGTGAAGGTTGTCTCTACTCTCACCACCTGAGAGAGCAAGTCCTAAAATATCGCAGCTGTGTAACACTGCTTTTGTAGGATTTGCTGTCAAGACAGTTGTTTGAGGTTAAGCTTTCAGGGGACTCTGTGTATGGGCCCCAAGTGCATCCCCCCTGCTGGAGGTTTGGCTGTCGGGGCTCGGGGCCAGCCCAGAGACAGTGCAGCCCCAGGGAGCCACTGGTCCCTATGGCACCCTGACACACTTTTTATGTGCTTGTATAGCATGCAATCATAAATATGCCAAAACCTGTCATCACTTTCATACTCAAAATAATATTTCCATAGGACCTTCACATCTGAGGCAGCTGTAGAGGAACTCAGAAAATTCAAAGGATATTAGGCTCTCTCAGTCTGATCAGTCTCGAGCTATCAGTTGACAACACTTTCAAATCATTTATTGCCAGCAGACAATATTACAAAAGACAATGGAATGAATAACTTAGATTGCATTATTTTACACCATTTTCACCCACAAGCCCTTGTTTGTTTTCATCTGAATTTTTTAAAGCCATCTAAATTCTCTTCTCTTCTCTCCAAAAGTAATTTCAATAAAGCACTGATTGTCCATTCACTTCTTCTACACTGCCACTTCCCCCTTGTGTGGCTGAACGATCAGTGATCTTCTGAATACGGCCATCAGCTTGTCAGCTGAAGCACTGTGAGAGAAACATGGCCTGTAGCAAACAAGGCGATTTTTTTCTATCAGAACACGAGTAGTGTGTATCAGGTATCTGTGAAGTTTCCTTGTAAATGCCTGCAGTGAGTCTGCTACGTGTCTCTCGTATCTGAATTTTGTATATCCATGATTACAATGACATTTTGGATAGAAAATGCTCATGTTAGCCGACTCAGCAGGCCTCTGATCTGTATCACCCATGCAATGTCAACCTACTCGCAACTATTTTGGCTATGAGCATCTGGTGTCCCTAATGTGCAAATGTGGAGACTTCTGCCCCTCTGAGAAAACATCTGTGTCTCACAAATGAACACACACCCTGAACCAGCTTGTGAAACTGAAGTGAGAAGATATACCAGGCACCTGCTGTGCACAGAAATCCATCCCAGCTCTGCATGGTGGTATAAAGCCAAAGGCTGATACCAACATTTTTCTTAAGAATTAGTATTAGTCCAATTTCCAAACTGCCACCCAGTTGCAAAAATTAGTGCACATTGTGTACAGAATGGTGTCATCAAGCAAGTGATAATGGCACTGTGTAAGATGCATTAAAACAAAAGGTATAGATATCTACCAGTTGCACCTCACAGCAAGAGCTGCTTCATACCAATAATCTTCTCAGTTTAAAGATGAGGAAAAAGATAGCAAAAAAGGCTCATATCCAGCAACATATGTCAGCGTGTACACACTAATAAACAAACAGAAATAGTAGTGACACAATTCGGTAGCCTCTGACATTGAGGCTTACATACTTGCCCTGGTCAAATCACAGTAAGTGTTCATAGTATGACTTCATGGTACATCTTAAATCCAACACTAAGAGAAGTCCTGTCTCAAAGTGTCCTCATTGCTAGGATTATGTGTAACACTTCCATAGGCTCTTCCCACTACAGTCCAAAGGAACCAGTGCTGGAGCACAAGCAAGAGAAGATATCTACTTTTGCCTGCCCAGTATTAAACAACAGAATACTGGTCACAAGACAAAAGCTGATTTTATTGAGCAGCTCATCACAATTATAATAACAAGAAAATTTAGGAATATTTTAAATCAAGGACAATGAATTGCCTCTGTGAACATCAATATTAAACTTCCCACCCAGAAGGGCCACACTGAAGAAAGCATAAAATTTATTCTAGGAAAAATTAAGACAAGAAGGATACTAAGGCATGTACTACAGCATGTAGAAACAGCTCAGCAAGAAGCGATTCTACTTGGCTGAATGTTACAAGGGAACATTTTCTTGGAGAAAACAGAGTTGTAATGACAGTACGTTTTGTGCATAAGGAATTTTCTAATCCTTTCAGTAGGTGAATAATAGTTATTTCAACTTACTTAGAACCCAGGGACTGAAGCAGACACCAGATTACTGACTATATTAAATAGACACTAGAAACTGCACTTCTTGCCCTTAACAGTTATTTAGCACTGTGACAGAATAGGAAGTAGGAAAGACATAGGAGAGAGGTTCCCTGGCAGAATGGACCAAACTGGAGGACGTACCACTAATAGCAAATAACAAACGATATGGGCTCACTCTGCAATGCACGTGTAGCACTAGCTCCATTTGTTTCCAGAGATTCATCATAAAAACCACTTCCCTGCAAGTGGAAGGATGGCATAAAACCTAAGCAGCTCTTCAAAAATCAGAAAAAAGTTCAAGAAAATCTAAGTGATCTTTCTCTCCCCCCACCTCCCGTCCCCCCCAAAAAAAAGAGAAACATATAACAAAAAGGCACCAGCAATGGCATAAAGGACAAGATTTTGTCAAAAATTCCTTCCACATTATTTCTCCTTCTTCTCCCACAAAACCTTGATACATCCCTTTTTCCTCATTCCTCTCCTTTGGCATAAAATTTGTAATTGTGATCATCTGCCCCCACATTTGGCAGGGGTGTTGGGGAAAAAGAAAGTGAGAAAGCCTGACTTCAGTTTACATACAGAGCCACAGAGTTTTAAAAGTAAGGTTCTCCATGTGGAATTGAGGAGCAGAAGCTTAAATGAGATACCAAAAGAAATCAAACATTTTGTAGATTTGAATTCCAACCAAAGCAAAAAAAGATCCCCCCAAAAAGAAGAAAAAAAACTTCCAAGGGGATATCAGACAATAAAAACTAAAATAAAGAGTTTTAAAAAATATAACAGTAGAAGACAAAAACTGGTTATCTTCAGAACCATTCATGGGTTTACCTTGTGTCCTCTGTGTTTACTAGCCCATGGAAACCCATCAGTCTTGCAGATGACTCAGAGGCAGAGTCTGTCCTTGGTGCTAAGCAGGAACATCACCCCACCCCACCCTGCAACAGCAATTGCCATGTAAAATAGCTGCATTCAAGATGCAAGAGTCTTCTTGCAGGGCAGGGCAACATAGCAGTTGGGTCTAGGGAATATTCAGAGGACACTCTAAGCACCATGCAAATACAATGATATACCCGTTACACACTAATTTTTTTCTTCACGTTCCTAAAGAAATAATTAGATGAAGTATGAAGAATCATGCCTTTGACTAAATGCATCGAGGATGTCCCCTCCAGATAAGCTTAAAATAAAATCAGAACTGAAGTTTGTATAGAGAGGATTCCTGTGCCTTCAGAAGAGTCGCTGTAAAGACTCAGTTCCCAGGGATTGAGAGGATAAGCACAGGTCTGCTTATCCAGAAACAGGCAGCGCCTCTTCCTTTGTAAGACTGCTGCTCTCCAGTGTAGAACCCTTAGGGGACCCAAGGTGCCTGCTCCGCTCTCCTGATGAAGGATACAGTTTGTCTCAGTCCTGTGACAGGCTTGGGAAATTCTGTGCTGGCAACAGTGGGAGGGTCTGCCCCACAGAGGAGAAGTCTTCCTTTGTCCAGATTTCCAAGACTTGTCATATTTTGATGCAAAAAAGGAGCCAGAGAGAACCCTTGTCTCTTCTGATCCTCCGGCTCACAAGAGAAGACATGACATGAATCATCCCTCTAACCTTTGATATACACTGTAGCAGCAGCTTGACTGGCTCTTTCACACACCGGCTGAGTGTTATTAAGAAACTTTTTTTATTAAGATCTTTGTTTTCTGTGCTGAAGCTGTCACATTTTGCAAAAGGAGACAAATATTAACTGGCTATCAAGAAAAGCATGAGGTCAACTCTGCAGTTGGTGAATTAGGGGTTTTTTTTGTTTGCTTCTGGTGGTTTTTTTTCCCCAAATGATCAACTCCATCAATGGGTAAGGAACAACTTGCTCCTAATGTTTACTTCAAAACCACCCCTACCTTAAAGCCAGATTCAGGCAAACTGCTAATGCAACTATGAACAACATCCAGAATAGATGACTCAAATTACAAAAAGTCTCTCTCTCCCTGTATCCAGCTCATTTTCGGATATTAGATATTGTCCCAATACACATTTCCAGAGGGATTCTGTCTTCCTCCATACTGCGTGGCTCAGGTTGCATTCGCTGGGAAGAACCCATTCCCGAGGGGAACACCTGAGCTTTTATAATTCAACTCCTTCTGGGAGTAATGTAGATAGAATTAATTTATCCTTACTTCTTTCCCTGCAAAAGTGTCTTGCCTCTAGGCCTATATCTAAAAGAGATATTCCTAGCATGACTTTAACTGAAGTACTGTGGAAATGAAAACATCAATTTGCTATTTTCTATACATAATTTGAGAATTAACAATTCCTTGTCTGAATGACAGGTAGAACTCCTTTGCCACCCACCTTAAGACTCTGGTGCCCAGTCTGACACACGAAGGTTGTAATCCTGGTTTATCACCTTACTGCTGCTCTGTGCTGCCTCACTCATCCCATCCCTACCTCCACCCTCTTAACCCTTGTTTCTGGTTCTGATACTCATCCAATCT
>NW_009228560.1:0-1157 GCF_000690835.1 Fulmarus glacialis
TTATAGCCATCCATTGCAGCACTCCAGTAAGGATAACTTCTGAGAGGTATTATGGATGAGACTGCACCAAATGTGATTCTTTGCCTGTCCCACGCACCTTAGCACCCTCAAACAATCTTTTATATACTCAAGCTGCAATCCAGCTTTGCAGGAGGTAATCTCGGTTTTGCGGTATGAAAATCACCACTTGTATACTGCATAACAGTCCTCCCACTATTCTAGACACTTTGAACTGTGAGAATAAAAAGCCTTACTCATGAAATATTATTTATGTCTTAGGTTTACAGAGGCATTATATGATTGACAGAAAAGATTAAAGGACAAGTGTGCTTTTGTTTGGGACTCATGGAGAATTTCCTGGAAAAAATGCATTTAAAAATACCGATGAAAATGTCCATGCTTATAAGGTTTCAGCAAGATTTATCTTCCGTGATGTCATGCTAGTACAGAGATACAGGGCAGAGAGAAAACCTGACACCTTTTACATGGGAAGTCTTGCTCTGTAGCAGTCCACTGTGCAAGATTAACCTTACTGAGCTGCAAAAATAATGAGCTGAATCTATCTTCGCTGAACAAACACCCTCATTAAAGTAACAGAAAAGGCACTACAGGTACAGCTTCAAAATTTGTTGTAAAGAATCGTTGTCCAAAGCTTGTTAAATCAAGTTTTCCCATCAGTGAAAGATATTTCCCTTAAAGCTAATGAATACATTTTACTTATTTAGGTATGTAGCCAAATATATTTTTCATGTTGGTTAAATAATATGGCAGTTACTGTTACTGTATGAACTACCTAACATTACCTCATACTCATTTAACACTAATGAACCTTATAGAGTTGTGCCCAGCTTGGTTTTGCTTATGATTATTTTTTCGTAATGAACTTGTGTATCTGGATTCAATCAAAAACCTACTTAGTGGAATAGTTTAATTCTGCTGATTTAGAAGAATCTTAAGAGCAGCTCAGGCAGTGATGCAGTCATCTTTACTTAGGATGCTACTTTTAGGCTGAACACATCCTCTTTTACTGCCCTTCTTCACCCTCCTGTCTAATGTTTTTAATTGTACTGTTAAAAGAAACTGCTCTTTGCTGTAATTGTAGCCATTTTCCGAGATTTTTTTTTTTTGGGGGGGGTTCTTCCTTTCTTCATTCCTGC
>NW_009228560.1:1171-2944 GCF_000690835.1 Fulmarus glacialis
TGGTCAATAAATTTATGAGCAAAGTAGTTGATTAGTTATGTTTTTTGCACTCATTGTCACAAATGGAGGCAAACCTAAAATAGTGTTTTATGGTATTATTCCATCTTACTAGTGCTTAATAGTGCTTACACCCAAATAATGTAACTCAAAAGAAATACACAGAAATTTAAGAAGGCGTATTTTATCACATACCCACCAGACAATGTAGTTTTGTACTGTACTGTACTGTATCACCCTTAGTTTCCTTGGTTTTATTTTTTTCTGAATGTTGCAATTATGGAAGACACTTTAAAATGTACAAATTATGAATGTTCCTGCCAAATACACCTTATATGTATTTTAACAGTTTTATTCTGCCTCCCTATTATGACGCAGCATTGGACTTAAGAATCAACCTCATCCTTAGTCTAAAATGCTGATTTCAGCATTCCTTGTTATACTTATGTCTGGAAGTGACTTCCATATCTATGACTTTTGTTGTTTTTGGTTTTGGTTTTGCTTTTGCTTTTGCTTTTGTTTTTGTTTTGTTTTGTTTTATTTTATTTTAATAAGACAATCAGTCTTTTAAACTTTGTTTTCTGGGATTGTCAGAATTGTTTTGTTTTTTATTTGAATACTAAAAGGCTTGCTGATCACTTAAAAGTCTGAGGCTTAAAGGAATCAAAATTTCTTTTAGATGGATCATTTGAGGGGTTGATATGCTAGGTACTCTCGGTGTGGAGGAAAACACAAGCACAGGATCAAATATAGTGGAGTGATCAGCAGGAGTTTCTGATCCATATTAAGCTTTTGCTGGAGATGACGATTTTCTGATTAATGTGCTTGCCTAAGATGTTAGACTTGAGTTCAATTCTTTATTTTGTCCAGAATGCTTTCCAGACCATGCTGTGGATGCATAAACTGAGGGAGTGACTCACATGTCTAAACATAGATGACATTTCCCACGTACACATTGGGCATGGTGTCCAGCCTTTGGTTGCTACTAAAAGTGAATTCAGACCATGTGTAGTTGCCTGTATCATAAAATACAGCCCTGTGTAGATGCTCTAGTACCTAAGATATCTATTGTCATATTCTGAAATGTCTAAAATGGCAGTAGATATAGATGTAGACATAAATGTAGGTATCTACTCTAAGACAAGCTGTTCTCCAAAGTCCATGGACAGAATCAAGTTGAAGTGTAACATCTGAATTAAAGAGTCTACAGTATGGGGCTGAATTTCACCCCTAGTAAGAGGATTATTTTGATCAGAAAAAGAAAATATGACATTTTGACTAGAACTTTTTGTTAAACATCAGATAGAGATAAAACCTTGGTTCCAGTTCCTCCTCCAAGAACTGTATCTGCATTTTATTTAATAACTCCTTAATGTGGAATGTTTTGTGGATTAACAACATTTAGAATGAGTAAAAGTTCATTACTCTAGAAATGGAAAGGCAAAACTGATCACATTCTTGATCTTCAGTCCTGTATCACTCTTTGGAGTTCAAAAATGTAGCTTTCTTGAGAGCAGTTGAAACCTTTCTTCTCTCCTTTACCTATTTCTTCTTACCACTTCATATTAATCTAAAACATTGCAGTTGAAGCACACTTCTGGGAGATGTGCATTTTTACCCGTTCATGAAAAAGAAAGCATTAAAATGAAGCTTCCGGAGGGCAGACTTTGGCCTGCTCAGGACACTGGTCGAGAGGGTCCCTTGGGAGGCAGTCCTGAAGGGCAAAGGGGACCAGGAAGTCTGGATGTTCTTCAAGAAAGAGGTCTTAAAGGCGCA
>NW_009228561.1:0-20817 GCF_000690835.1 Fulmarus glacialis
ATGATTCAATGATTCTATGATTCTAGGATCACAGAAGAAAAGAAGGAAGTACTGGAAAATTATTCTGAGATCTTTGAAGTGAGTAAGAACAGAGTAGATTATCTCAGAAAAGAATAATGTAAATTTTTTTTTCCATCACTAATTTATTTTTTGCTTCTCAGTTTCCTACACATCTTTCAGATGGAGTGGATAAATTTCAGAGCTACAACATATTCTCAACTGAGATTTACCTTGTGTAGTGCAAGTATTATTAAAAGGTTAAAAAGTATTTAGTTGTAGGACTTGAGAAAACTTTTTTCCCCACTGAAATACTCATTGTCTCTATCTAATTTAGGCATGGGGTTGGGAAAGAAAGACAGACAGATCAAAAGCTATTCAGTGGTAGCTACAATCAGAGGTAAATCCCATATATATTTGTATCTAGTAAGATCCATTACATGAACTGGAGTTTTGCAATTTTGTTTCTTTTGTTTATGGTCAAAGTAATTATCTCTTTTGTTTTGGTTTGGGTTTTTTTTGTTTTTTCCCCACAAAGAAAGGTTATAATGAAGAGGTAAAATATAGGAAAGAAAAATAAATAAAACCCGACAGTTCTCCAGCTGGTGTTAAAAAAAAAAAAAGAATATTTCAAAATTGCAAGACATTAATCTAAATTAATTTTCAAATAATTTTTCATAGATTTTTGCGAATCGGGTTTTTCTGTTTGGAAAATGTTATTCAAAAGATAAAGCGAGTACCACAGTTTCTTTTAGGCTTGCTAGCAACAAAGATCAGCTAAGGAAAAGACATCTTCAGAAAATAGTCTGAAAGGCAGAGTCTGGATGACAACTGTGACTGACCTTTCAGGACGGACTAAGATCTCTTCTATTTAAGCACTGTGAAAAGAATCCTTTTTTATCTCACTGGGCAATAAATCCAAATCTGAGAGAAGAGAATAAACCTTACTGCTGCTTCCAGATAGATAGTGAATCTTCTACTGAGTAGCATTCAGAACCCAGAAACTTCACTCTCTAACTACAGAAAGACTGAGACTAAGTTTAACAAATGTCTGAGAGGGCTGCAGGGAATCATAGCTTACCCAGGAGACAGGCAGCTAGCTTAGTAAGAGGCCATGGTCTAACTCCTGGGCTTTCCATCACTAAAAAGTCTTAACAATGAATTAAACAGTAATACTGGGGTGATAATTATAACAGTCTGCTCTACCTGCTGCAAAAGGCAATAAAAGAGAATCCACACTTACAAAGTTTACATGTTGGTGTGTGAAATCCTATTTACCTTTATTAACAAGTGCTTAAGGCTAATTTCTCAGCAAATATCATAATTTTATCCATTCTTCATGCTGTGCTTTCATCAGGGTTGTATTTAGAGGTTGAAAAACCTCATCAATGGAAGGGTGGCTGTTTTCATTGTTTTTGATAGAATGCTTTAATTAGGTCACCCAAAAAAGTGTGTTTTAATAACCTATGTCATTATTGAACAAGGGGGATTTAAATTCTACTATAAAGAGGCTTCTACAGCATCAGACATCTGTTCTAAAACTTACTGTGGCAATATACTCACTGGATTGCATGTACAAATTTGATTAGCTGGAACTTCCAGGAATGATTTCCAGCTGATTAACCCAGGGACCTTATCTTCAAGTATTGGTGTTGTATAGATTGACCAAAATCCTAGCTAATGTCAGATATTAAAGCCTATAATTGCAAGTTAAGTGGAAGATGAAGGCACCTAATGACAAACAGAAGACAATATTTCTGGTATTGCCATAGTAACTGATCATTTAATTCATGTTATGACGTCAGCAGCAAATGAGTCTGAATTTCTGCAGCTTCCTCTCTGCAAACTTCTATTCAATGACACTTCTGCACTGCATTTTATTAGCTTTTGGAGCCTTTTATTCTGTTTCTTAGAATGAAAAGGTGACCTTAATACTAATCACAGTTAATGGCATGGTGTATTTTTTTTTTTAATTGCGAAGGAAACATAAATAGCAAAATATGTGGCATTTTAATGCATCCCTTTGCATTCCAGAACAATAAGGCCCTAATGTGCCATACAAATTTAAAGTGAGATCACTGGGTAATGGGGTACATATGGTGATCTTAAAAGAAAAGGTTACTATGGAGAATAATTAAAAAGACCTTTTAAAAATTATTTTTGCTGCTTAGGTATTAGTTTTAGATGTAAAGAGGGATTTACTTTTCCTTACCAGATGTATTGTAATTTTAGATTCTGCAAATTTGTGGTTTGGGAGGCTATCATTAAAACATGTCTTGACATATTGAGTGGAAGCCTCAGATTTGATAGGACTGTCCCATCCGTAGCTGCATCTCTTTCCTCTGCGTGAATGGTCTGTGGAAGAAAAAGGAAGGCAATTAGAACTGTCTGAAAGTCAGTTCCTAGTTTAGCTGCATAACTTCTGTAGTGCTTTGAGAATTAAACGATAATTAAGTGACTTAATCTTTAGTACCGGATTTCATCCTGTGTAACTTTTGAAGCATCTAATTGCAGTTCAGGCCAGTTAAGGACTGAATCACCTTCTGGAACAACCCAATCCCCTCCACTGTCTGTAGCAGATGCCTATGTTTTTAACTTAAATGATTGCATCAACAATTAAGAGGGATGAATGTAGGCCTCACTGCTTCAATTTTTTCATCTGCTAGTGATAACCTGAAATACAGAGGAGTTTGATGCTCAATTAATGCATAGGATGTATGGGAATCTCCATTAAAAAGTGCTAAAATTTATTATTCGTAATTATGGTTACCGAGGCAACTTCAGATATCACACTGTGTAACAAGAAAACTGTGTTTTATTCTGGACAAAACCCAATGGCATTCTGTTGTGGTTTAACCCCAGCCAGCAACTCAGTACCACACAGCTGCTCGCTCACTCCCCCCTGCAGTGGGATGGGGGAGAGAATCAGAATGGTAAAAGTGAGAAAACTCATGGATTGAGATAAAGACAGTTTAACAGGTAAAGCCAAAGCCGTGCGTGCAAGCAAAGCAAAACAAGGAATTCATTCACTACTTCCCATCGGCAGGCAGGTGTTCAGCCGTCTCCAGGAAAGCAGGGCTCCATCACGTGTAATGGTTACTTGGCAAGACACACACCATTACTCCAAACATCCCCCTCTTCTTCTTCCCCCAGCCTTATATGCTGAGCATAATGTCATATTGTATGGAATACCCCATTGGCCAGTTGGGTTAGATGTCCTGGCTATGCTCCGTCCCAGCTTCTTGTGCACCTGGCAGAGCATGGGAAGCTGAAAAGCCCCTGACTAGTGTAAGAACTACTTAGCAACAACTAAAACATCAGTGTGTTATCAACATTCTTCTCATACGAAATCCAAAACACAGTGCTATGCCAGCTACTAGAAAGAAAATTAACTCTATCCCAGCCAAAACCAGGACACATTCTCACTGCAAAAAATTGCAAGGATTCAGACAATGGGAATGACCTTTTCAACCCAGACTAGGATAAACCCTCAGAGCCCCGAACTCCTTCAACAGGTCAAGTGTGTTTTGAGGGGAAACCCTGGGTCACGTGAAAAATCCCAGCTTGCAGGACTGAAAATCTTTCACTCTTAGTTTCTCCCTTAAACTTCTGTTGTCTGGTTGTTCATGAGGAACAACAGGTTCAGAAGATTATGGAGGGGAGCTAAGCTGTGGCATACAGGAAGCTGAACAGGTCTACACTGAGAAGGCATGGTGTTGCTCTCTAGCACTGGAGAATGACTGAATAGGGAACACGTGGACAGCTACATGTCTTTTGAACTGTTGAGACAATGGTGAAGAAGATCATTATTTCTTTTCCCAAGTAGGAGGCCATATCCTCCATATTATTAGAGAGACGATAGTGGAGGAGATCTATTTGATTTGCCTTTCCTACATTCGGTGAAAGGTGACAGAGGTCCAATACATGCAGACCAAGATTGAATGGTCCTTGATTTTCAGTCCGATGTAAGTAAGCTTTTTTTACAAAGACACATATAAACTAAAAACCAGTTCAACCACCCTCTGCCTTAAATCTATTCTAAAGGGACTAAAGAACATTTCATTCCTTTTAACAATAAAGAAATGGAAGCTTGAATAAGGAGAGCTCATCCTCATTTGATTTTGAAAGTATCAAAGAAATAAACCATAGAAATGTCCACACGCCCACAAGCAGTTTCATAACGATCTATATCTACTAGTAGAATCCTTATTTCCAAAACTGTTCTGAATTCTTCCCCCAAATATGCACATTTTTACAATAGAAATGAACCAGAGGCAGTCTGGTTTTATTTTCAGGGGCAAAGCTAGACTATCAGAACCAAAGTCCCTTCTCAGTCACCAACATCAATAAATAGCTCATGGATCAATTCGTAATGTGGAGTATAAATGACAGTATTTTTTCTAGCTTTCTTTCTGGTGTGAATCCGTGAGCTCTTTGGAAGAGGTATGAAAAACAAGGAGCTCCACCAGCATGGAACTGGCCCTGTGAAACAACTGTGCTTTAATTAAATTTACACAACTTTTATGATACAGTGTATCACAGGAGTGGGTAGCCTCCAATACCACCCAAAGAAACCTCAGAGCCTTCAAACGTACTTCACAAGTAACTAATCTCGAATGTTCTGTTTTGTTAGGTAAATAACAATGCTCCATAAAATAAAGCAGAGCTTCATAGAAGAGATGAACAGAGCCATTTGCTGGAATTGGTTTTCTAGCAATTTCCTGAGTGTGATCTCCATAAAAATGGGGATCAAAATCTCACATTAGGTAAAAACAATTGAGGTTTCCAGTCTTTCTGGTTTTCATTTTTCCTTCTCTCTCAGAACTTTTTTGTTTGTTATTGGCATTAAAAATTACTCTTTCTTCATAGAGAGTGCAATGTTTAATTTATTATCCTTTGGATTTAATTCTTTTCTGGAATTGTCATCATATTCAGGAGTTGAAGAGAACACCACTTATACTTAATACCCAATCATAAACTCACTTTCTAAAGTAAATATTACTGACATATTATTATGCATTATATTCTTTACAGCTGCTAGCTGGCCAAGAATTTTTACAGCTGCATTATCCGTCTGGCAAAGAAACAGAAATTATATTTAATCTTCAGTGAATACTTCATTTTTCCCTTTGAGTCCTGCCACACCATACCCTCTATCTAGGTAGGAGTGATGACTGACTGGCTTGAAGGTGTCTTTTGCTTCATTTATGTGGCATGCAAAATCCTATGATATGGGTTTGAGTAAGATACCTAAAGCCCATTCTCTCTAACCAATGAAACATAGGTTGCACATGTTGCACCATACACACCGCACATGCACTCAAAAAATATTGTCATGATTACCTTAGTTGCTAAGTAAAACAACTTCAAAATTTTCAAAAATCCTACATCAAGTATTACAAAATTGAAAGATTACTCCAGGGAAAAGCAACCTTTTAAAACAACCACTTTAAAAAGGCCATATATTTGTTGTTTTGTGCAGTGTCTAATTTATAAAACATTCTGAGGTGGGCATATGATGGTGAAAAGGTCTAGAAAGAGGTTGCTTTTTGCATGGTTTCCAATGAGTGTCTTTCAACAAAACATATTGTAACATATCCTTTTGATAGAACTGTAACATAAAGTGTGCTTACTAACCCCAATGGCAACTGAAGAGCAAGGGTGTAAGCCCGGATTAGTCATGTTGCCACAACAGTACATCTGTTCTCTTTTACTTCCACTTTCAACTATGTTTCATGCTTAGTAGGTAGGCTTGAATTAATTTCTTACACATGTGCATTCATGTGTTCGGGTTTTTTTAGAGTTTATTCTGATTTGTGTAAATTGCTTATTTAGATCTGAGTAAAGACAAAAAGAATAAGTTGTAAATGCTGATCGTAAGGTTGGCGTGCAAAATCCCTCAACATTGCTTCTTTGAAATGAGAAACAATCTTCACATATCAACATTTCTTAATATAAGTAGCTAAATGGCTTTCAAAACTTTCCACTTTTATGATTTTTTTCTACACTTCTTTAACAAATTAGGAGCTTTACAATTTTCTATCAGTCCTAACATACATGAGACTTCATTAGATGCATAAAGAATAAGAAAAGTGAGTCATTTTTAAGGCTTTAACTATTTTCACAATAAAGAATTTCTTCTGCATTCACTAAGATGAAGAAAGTAAGATTTTAGAACAAGGCCCAAAATAATGGAGAGTTAATGAGAATATAAGATCTTTTCATAGCTGAAAAGAAAATAAACTCCCTAAAAAGTAAGACTGAGACTCAGAGGCTGCTGGAAGCAGATAGCTACTCAGTGGGAGATTCATCATAAATTCAAGAGAGTTCAAGTGAGGTAACACTGGAGGCATTTTTAGATGCTAATATATTATCTTCAGAAATCATATGGGTAAGACAAGGCAGTGAAAGATTAGTACTCACTAATACAAACAGTACAGAGTAATCTGAAAAGAAAGTTTTAAAAGTTCCTAAAATGTCATTATGATGGCTAAGTGAATGTGTTTCACTTGCTCTTCGAGTTCATTTTAATTACCTTGCTAACCAATTGTTAATCACAGGAAACTTTTAAAACCTCGTAATATAACAGTCCCAAAGCAACGTTTATCTTTCTCCCAAAGCTGAGAAAGAACTAGGTACACAGGCTAACCATGACTAGGAAATCTGGGAACACTTCCTAGTTCCAGAGACCGGATGAATGCTGTCACTGAATTTATATGAAGGAAAAACATAAGTGTGCACTGCATCCTTTTTTACACTGAAAAGAAAGAGAGTTACCTACTAGAGGGAAGGTAAATCTTGCCGTATGCAACCAAGTACGGATAAGAACAAGTTATGCAGTTTTTGTGCTGTGGCTGTAAAAGTGTTAGTGATACGTGGCTGTGAAACAGGAGGCATGTAAATCACAGTAGTGTGCACATATAATTTATTTGGCACTATAAATAAGTAGCTATATTTTCTGACTGTGACATAGTATGATATTCCATTACTTCAGTGGCTTTAGTGTGACTCCATGCAGATTCTGTAAAGATAATAAATACAGTTTTGTCCTAGATAGGAAGTGCAAAAACTTCAGAAAGTCAGGCAATGATTGAATAATCTTTGCTTAAATAATGTCTTACTAAATAGTAGCACAACCCCTGAAACATATAAGTAGTATTCCACAACCCAGTGGAAGGACTAAACAATTTTTCAACTTATTATGCTGTACAGAATGATATTTTTCAATTATGAGAAAGGTTGAGTTTCCAGGATGCACTAGTTAAATGGTGGAGCGCAATGATGCAGAATTCTGCAGTGGTAGTCAGGCATCTATGTAACATGCGAATCTCAGTGATCAAGTTTTCTGTTCCTCAGGTTGATACAGTAAGTCGTAAAAGAACAGAATAAAAATAGAAGATATCATAAAATTGAATATTTTCTATATAAGCCAGGCAGATCAGGATTATTTGGTTTGTCCAATTATGACAATGTAGTCCAGAGATTAGCAGAAAAACTGAAAACGGAAAGCTGGTTATGTGTCCTGAATCATTATTAAACAGGATGATATGTAGCAAAGACTGAATATATGATAGAAGCAAAAGAATTGAAATGCCATACAAATATATTTTGGCGAACTTGGATCATTATTTAAAAAAAGAGGGGAAAATTGCCTTTGTTTGGTGCTCTCTGAGTAGAACAAATAAATGTGGACACTGTCTTTGACAATGGCTCAGATTCACCCTGATTTTGGAGTTTTTTGTGTTGGCCTGGAGCCATTGCATAATATACAGATATAAAACACAGGTAAGAACTGGATGTCTGTAAACCATGTACATAATATGCTTTATGGCAATTCCAGGTCACAATCCCTGTATTATGTGCTGAAATCCAAGACTACACCACCTAATTTCTATGCATAACTTTTTAACCAGTGAACTGTATTTTTAGTACCAGAGTCTGTATGAAAGGCTGCATCTGCCTGTTTACAGACACCCTGAGAAACACCAATCCATTCAGGGCCTTTGTTCTTCTTATTTTTTTTTTCTACAGACAAACTTTGACTTGAATGCAATTGAAAACTCCAAAGCATGTTATTCCCTTATATTTCACATCAAAATTAAATGTCAATTAAGGTTTAAAGGCTTGTGCAAATATTCTCTTACTTACACAGATTTCCATTTCTCTGATTGACACGGTCCACACCTAAGCTCAGATGGAGCCTATGGGTGGGGCTATGGGCGGGGCTGTGGGTGGAGGCTCTGGGTGAGGCTTATCAGGATTAATTGCTAATGAGGATTAATGCTCATTAGCATGCTCAGGACCCTGCCGGTCACCTTCTTTTTCACAACAATTATGCCTCAAGCTGCAAAAAGATAGACTAAGAAAAAATTCACTGACAAGTGTATTTAATTTCTAAAAAAATAAACTGTTACAGAACAGTGTTATCCTGGCTTACTGTGCAGCAGACATATGGACAGGTAATAGCTGACCATCTCATTTCTTTCTTACATGGGAATACTGGTTTGGTTAAGAGAGCTTCGTCTGCAACATAGCAGAATGGAGACACTATCTGATCTGTAATATTTGACTCGTAGGGAAGCATTATGCTGATTTTTGTCTGTCCTTTTCTTAGAAATGAATAAGTGATCATGAGGAATCAGGTCCCCCTTATTTTGCTGGGTTTTTAGAAGTAATAAAATAATTCAGTACACTTTTTTTTTTCCTCAGAAAGTAAATGTATTGATGAAGCACTTCAAACAATGCTAATCAACAGCATGAGAAGTCTGCAAGAAAGGACATTGACAGGCAAGGTACTATTACTAATTTATTTGTCTTTTTATGGTTCAGTTAGAGGAATATCTTAGGGAGTACAGCACATGTCAGTGTTGTCAGATGTTACACGGTAGCTGTCAGAGTTTTGACTGATGTACAAGCACTACCTGCTCATGTTTGCCCTTCCTTTCTGTCGAGTGCACACAGGTAAGACAGCTTGCTGGTAATTTTTATTTAATGCTTTCAGTATCTGCAGCTGCTCTTTTATTGAAAGTTCTGACAACGAGAGATTTCACTCACTGAGATTTCCAAGATTTCCACTGCAAGGGTTTCATCACTTAAACAAAGTTTTTCTCTGGGATTAGAACACTCCTCACATTCTTTTTCTGATGTCTAGTGATCTCAGAGATAACTGTTTATGTTTTCATTTACTGAACTTCTCCAAAAAACTCATGTTAAAGAAGTGAAATCACAGAAATTAAGGGTGCAAATGTCTTTGCATGCTCGAGAGAAGGCATTTTTTCTTTTCAATAATTTTTTCTGTCATAGACATGTCTTAAATCTCACTTTACCCAGAAAGGCACATCTCATTTTGAAGACTTCTATGCAGAAAATAACTGCAACTATATGTCCAGGGAGGTGTGACTATCACACAGACTGTAATCATCACTCTGCCCCATGATCTGAAATCGTACATCAACAATTACTAAATAAAAAAGGAGGCGTTACTTTTTAGTGTGCAAATCAGATGAAACCTTTAAACACAAATTATGAAATGGCAAGATCTATTTCTTAATGTAATATAAGAAGAAGCAAGAGCAAGAACATTTTTGAAGGAAAGGGGTCAAAAATAGTCTCATGTTGGGACGCCCAACTAGTGTTATGGATGACCAGTTTAAGTCTTGAGATGTGGTGTACTTGTTCCAGGGAAGGAAAGGATGTTGCTTTTAGATGCTGAAGTGAAATCTTTCCAACATTTAGAAAGTCATTCCAGACACCGAATACTACAGAAAAATTTCAGCATACTATCTCAAGGCTATTTCTCCAGTATTGTCAGCCCGGTGAATCTTAGGCCTTAAAGGAAATGTCCATATATGGAAAAATATTTTAAAATATTTTTCTCTAACTATGGAGTTTAATTTGGAACAGAAATTCCCTTTTGCTATGTTTGGGGTTTTTTTCCCTCCTCTTTGTAGACCTTCTCATTCATCTGAGCACCTGATTCCATTCTTAGGTTAGCAAAGGCCAGTGGAGCAGAGAGCAGATGGGCAGCAATGCCATGCACGTTTCTCTTTGACCACTCATTAACTTATCAAAAAGTTATAAATGGCAGTGTTGTGCAGAATAAATTTTATTTCTTTTCATCCAAGTAATGTGAAAATCGGTGTCTAACATAACTTTTAGAAGGCACTGCTGTAGTGGTTTTGATTTTTTTTTTTTTTTTTTTTACTGCAGTGCTGGTTGTTATGCTGAGACAGTATTTGTCTCACCGGGAGTCACTTTTCACTCAAAGGAATGTGGTTGTGTTGCATCTCTTCGAGGAATCATAGCAGCCCTGTGGTTTCTATGAATTCCAATGCTTTCAGGATATCTGCTGTGAAAATCATGCATTTGCAAGAATCGAAGCTTGCTGGCAATCCCTGGAGGTAAGCAAGACTGCATTTTGAAGCATGAGTAGGAACAGTGATGAAAAATGTGGGCATTTGTGTACCACGCGCATGCAACTCTATTGAAAAATTTATCCAGTCTCCGGGTTGATTATAATAGCAATATAGGATGAAAACGTGAGTGGAAGCATTCATAACAAATATTAATAAAAGAATAAATCAAGATCCTGACTATTTAGGATACTGGCGGAATTGGGAGCCACACAAGGAGAAAATACCAACTTTTATCCAGAGTTATAGTTCTTGCAGTGCAGAATGGAATTTCTTAATGTTATCTCCATAGCCTTAACTTAGCCTTTATTAGTATTTACTTAGCAGTCCGAGTTCTTCTCCTTCGGGTATAAAAAGCAAAGTATTGGTATTACAATACTGAGGGCAGAATTTGGTCTTGGAGCCTGTCATTCCTTTCAGAAACAATGTTGTCTTTCATTTCTTAAAACCTACTTAAGGCCCTGATTTTAATCTCTCATTATGGCCAGCAGTACCTTAACTTGATCTTCGTTCCACAAAAGTACCTCAGCAAGTACTTAGGTTTCACTGAAGGAAGTGCAGCATAAGGATGTGTTTAAAGTTAAGCACAAAGTTAAATACATTTTGGGAAGGAACGAATTTGCATAAGTGTAAAGGACATGTTTAAGTGCTTTGCTAAAATAAGGCCAACATAGTAAATATATGTAAAGATAACAGAATATAGGAGAAAATCCTGGCCATACTGAAGCTGAAGCAACATTCCTAAGGGGAGTGTAGCTTTAGTGCAGGATTTGAGGTGAAAATGCAAACTGAAAGGCCATCCTTGGCAAATCTGAGTGAACTTTATGTAAGTGTAGCTCTTTTTTTGTCTTTACTATTGTAAGCTACTAAGCACATATCGGTGTTCAGTTAAGTTGAAATTTAGAGTTTCATATTTTGAAGGACCTCAGTAAAAATGTCTTAGTCTTTGTAAATAATCTTTTATTAACAATGATGACAAAAGTAACATTTTAAGATTAAAAACTCAGATATTTCAAAATCCATTTTTCATATTGAAGAGGAGGTATTAAAAACTTATCCTTAAGCCATTGCTATTACTTTCGTTAAATATATTTTTTGTAATATTCATAGGAACTGCTGACTGTGAATATTTTTAGACTGAAACAGTGTGACTGCAGCACAAATGTGCTGTTAGTATATTCCCAATTTCCTAAATCTATCTGGAATGTGCTTGAAATTTAACAGGAGAACCAATCATTTGTTTTAAGGTTCAGTCAGGGATGGCATCCAAAAGCATAATTGTTTGTGTTCTGTGGCACTGAAGCTTTTGGGTCTATAGGCTTTGCCGGTATCCCCACTGAGGCATATCATCTCAGCATTTTAGATGGATATTTTTAAGTTTATAGGGTGCAAAGATATTCTAATTCCCTCCACTTAAAGAGATCTTAGTTTAAAAATCATGTTCACAGATGAAATCTTCGCTAGAATGTAATTCAATTTTCATTTTTACAGGGAATTTTGCAGACAGAAGATTACTTGATGATGACTAGAAATGCTAGTCTTTAAATGTAACATTTGTTATATTATTTGCATACAGTTCAATGCTTTTTCAGGTCATTATCACAGACCATCAGAACCTTTGACTTGCTTTCCGCAGCTGTTTATATCAGATTTAGATAGTAATCAGAATTTTAACCTTTGATAATGAGGTCTTGATCATCAACACTGGTTGATCAGTGTAAATGGGGAACCTGAATTGCAGCTATGAATGGACTTTATTAGTAGTCAAGACAACAATAAACCCTCATGAGGCACGCAAATCTTATCAGTTAGAATTGTTATGAGGTAGATCTTATTGCCTTGACAATTTCACAACATCCCTTGAAGACAGCTACTTTCTTTAGTCTTGTTTATAGCTTGAGAGATCTGATCTTCTATCATTTCCTGGCTTCACTTTTCAACGAACAGAGATTTTGAATAACAGAAAAATTGAATGAATATACTAGATTTCCAAACAAAAATGTCCAAAAGAAACAAAACCCAGAGAATTTAATGAAGAGCCCATAAAGATTTTCTATGACAAAAAGCTAGTGAACTTTTAATAATAAATGGAAGTGAGAAAAAAGTTTAATTGCTAGCTGAAAAAAATGCAAACAACTTGGAGTGGCAAAATATTAATTACTGTAAAATATCTAAAAATATATAAGGATACTTTTAAAAGAATCTGTAAAGTCCCAAAGGAAGACTACATAGTAGTAGGGTTTTCTTTTGTAAAAATAAGCAAGAAACAGTTTCCTTCTACTCTGGAACAGAGATTTAAAAGTCCCAAATTTCAGTCCAAAATCCACACAGTCTTGAGTCAGTTAAATTTACAAGGTTTGCTAGGTTCAACCTTCTGTAACCTGAAAAATCTTAAAACAGTGACTGCAGTTCTCCTTACAGAGTCATGGAAATGACCATGAGATGGGATCTCTGGAGGTCATCCAGAACACCTCCCGCTCAAAGTGGAACTGTTTCTGTCTGCACCCTGGGTAAAGTCTTGTCTACCTCTTGTCTTAAATTCACTTATGACACTAGCCAGAGTGCTGGCTCAACCGACCCAGGGCCTTTGCACACATCAGCAGCAGTGAAGTCAGCATAAAACACAGCAGTTGTTTTCATTCAAATACTCATAGTTAGGGTGCACTTAACAAAGAAATATAAGATTTTTTGGCTGTCTGAACTTATGGAATGCAAACCCATACTTATTACCTAATAATAATTTCATTTTGTTTATTTTGTTTTTAGTTCAATAGCTTCTTAATGCAAAATTCATAAACGAGCGAAGGACTGAAACCAGAATCCAACATGCTCTGTTTTAGCTTTTAGTATGAAAGATTATTTAGTCTTTGCTTTAATTCAGCATAAAGTAATAAGGAATTGTTTGATCACAGAGAAATAATTTATAGCATTACTCTTAATATAGACATTACTCTACTGAATTAAAAAAGACCATAGACAATAGCATGTGTCAAAACAGGACTTCTCCATTACAAAATAGTATAAGTGACTTTATTACATCATATGTTCCCCCAAAAAGCTTAGGTCTAAAGTCATTTTAGATCTGTTGATGTTGAAATAAAATTACCGGAGTTGTACATGCATTATTTGAAGTAAAATATTTCTTATCTAAAATTTATTTTCATAATACACATGATAAACTTTTCATGATAAACATTTTCTCTGGAACTTGGTGGACTATTTTCATTTAGTCAGATTTAAACATTAGCTGACAGCTAATGCTAACACCAGCAGGAGGAAAGTTGTTTCTACGAAGGGGGAGCAGTCCTGCAGTCTGTCGATAAGGTGTGGCTCAAGGTGAAGGCTAGCAAAATTCTCCAGGAAAGCTGGAGACACAACAGATGAAAATCTGACTGTAGTAACTGAAGTCCAATTCTTCTCCGTTGCCAATTGATCAAGAAGATTTCAGATAGATTTCCTACCATGTTCTAGTGCACAAAGCTTTTTGGCTATGCAGAGTAATTTCTGTTACTGCTGGCAAGTTGATGTCTAATTTGAAGACTAAAATGTGAATTTTAATGGCATAAATAATAAAAAAGGAGTGAATTTAAGACAAGGATAGCATGATGGACTATTCTTTACTTGTAAAGCTCTTTCTAGCTATCATTTATGAAGGGCATCTTCACAGCAGCACATTAACATCAGTTCAAGGATTTGTTCTTATTTTTTCCATCAAGATGTAAGTATATTGCGGTCACTACAAGAGAAAATCCTGCTAATTTTAGTGCATGTAGTTTTCTCTCTAAGCCTCTTGCTGCCTTGCACAATTTTGCAGGTCTTCTTCTATTAAGATAAAGAAATCGTGAGCTCAGATCTTTGTTCTAAAACAGCAGCTGCTGTGATTGGTGTGGTTTTTGCATATCAGCATCATCCTGTATTGATGGTATTTTTTATAATTCTTTTGGTATATGTTGATTGGGAATATGCCCCTTGATTCCTTTTCCAAGAATGTACAGTGTCAAGTGCTGCCAGGAATGCAAGACAGCAGCAGAGCTAGCAACTTCTGAGGAGAACTGTGTTAAGGCAATTCTCTTCCACTGGCACCATGGAACTAGAATTCAGAGGCGGCCATCTAAAATAATCAAAGGATTGAGAAATGAGATCTGTAAGCAATGTTAAGAGAGATAAACATGCGTGCTTTTCAGAAGAGCTGGTTGAGTGGGAGGACAGGGAACATGAAAGCATTTTACATAGAAACAGTGTGTATAAATAGATATTCTAAGAGGAAAAATCTTGATTTCATTAACTGTAGCTCACAACAAAGGAAATAAGAGGCCAAAGCCTGCAGATCTACTTAGGTGGTGCTATTAAAAGTAGAATTTTGTTCAATGTAAGCAGTATGGAAAAGAATGATATCTTATAAAATACAAAATAGAAACAAATATTTATGTGTACATACATAGATATAAAACAAACACACACACACATATATAAGATAGATATATAAAATCTTACATTTTGAATTCCCAGGATTATATTTTTTTATTGTATGTCTATCTTTGCACTAAATGTATTTCTCAAAAATAGTTTACTGTTTGTCTTCTCCACTTATTTTTGCTTACATAAAAATTTGTCTTGTAATTACTTGTCATTACAGGATAGTCCATGGGTTTCTTTTTCTATTCTCTTAATGTTACCCATGGAAAAAGCCCCTTTTTAATTAGTTAAAGCTTATACAGTGTTTTGATATGTGAATAAAATATGCATAGTAAACATTCAGTAATATCAATGTAGAATGATGAAATCTGTATAACTTAATGATAGGTTAATCCCAGAGTTTATGTATTTTGATAACTTTTTCTCCACTATATTTGATGCAGTTTGATATCATCTTAATATGTCAGATTATCATTTGATCAGCAACCAATTTTCAATGTATACAGTTTTTATTAAAAAAAGAAAAGACAATACTTACACACACCATTTTGACGTGTTTGGTTAGCTTTTACAATGTTTTATAATGTTCACAATCTAAATTGCAGAATAAGTTTATCAGTTAAAAATTTAAACTAATTTTTAGTTTGTTTATTTTCAACGGATTGTGATTGGTTGTGATTTTTATGGTATTTATTCAACTGAGGAGTTATTAGACATTATTTGTAAGTATTTCATATCTCAAATTTCAACATCAGTGGAACACAGGTATTACAACCTATGTTTGTTGCATGATGCAATGAACAGAAGTTCTATTAGCTTAAGTGGGGGCCAGAATCTTTACTCGCTCTGAATTATCTCCTAACGTTATCTGAAACGTAGCTATTACTTCCCACATGCACATCAACAAAAAAAAAAAGATATCCTCAAATAAATATCAAATGGGTGGTCCTGGGATATAAATGGAGTACTTCAGGGTCCATAAGCAACAATCAGCAAAACTACATACTGTGTAGTAGAATTAGAAATGTAAAGAGTGTAAATACAGAAGAAAGAAGTTTGGTATTTTATGTAAGTAAAACCATACAAATCACTGTAAGAATACACATGGCATTTTTATAGATATTTACTTGGCCTGTTTCCAACATTTTAGTTGGTGTTGCCTAAAAGGGTTCGAACTGGTTTAGAAAAAATATTCAAAGTTGGTTCCTTATGTAAATTTCTGACTGGAAGAAAGTACAAAGTAGTGACAGCATTGTTTGTCAATGTCCTCCAGTGATTGTTAGCAATGCATTCTTGCACATATTGTTTCAGACAAAAAATTAGTATTTTGCATTAGCAGAGGATAATTAGGCAATAAGATACAAAAGAGAGTAGGGTTATCATGAGATAAACACACACATGGGGTGTTATGAGGCACAGCCAAGTATCTGCAATCCCTCCAGGGTATGATTATCTCGTGATAACCGCACACCCTGGAGTTGCCTTATTGCTATTATAAAATATCTTTATTATAGGAAGAAATGCACATTTTTGTGCTGAAAGAAGACGAAGGTGGCAATTTAGAATGCTGAACAGCACTTTCAGCTGAGCTGTGTGGTTTACATAGATTAATCTATCCCATTGGAATGTTTCCTCAGCCAAAAAAATGTTCCCTACATCCAAGCAGTCATAATCTATAGTGATGTGCAGCTATTTGGAGTATTTGACAAATTCCCTCCTTGGTTCTTATGCTGTTCGTTTGTCTGCAAGGTATGCACATAGCAATATGAAGAGATGGAGAAGTGTTAACAGGATGGTGAACATTTTGAATGTTTGATAATATTTCTAAAGTCTGGATTCTTCCACTTCACTTTTATGCAAACTCTGTAAACTCTGGAAAGCTTCAGAGAGTTGAATAATGCATCTAAAGCTAATTGAAAACTATTACAAAGTACAAACAATGTCAATAGAGCTTTAAAAGCTGGGAAACTGATGAGCCAGAGAGAAGCGAGAAGTCTCTTCCAAGCAACACAGTTGTTTTTCTACCAGGCATAGAGAGGTGATGCAGTAAGGGGTAAAGGCAGCTGGATAAATAGAGACTGGCCTCTGTACAAAATTGGAGCTTTGCCATTGTCTCCAGTGGACCAAGACTTATACCAAGAGAATACTTAGCATCAGTCCTATGCTTACACACATAATAGCTTTGTCCACATGAATGGCCCCTCTGAGTTTACAGTCTTGCTGTCTGTCTTTGTAGCCACCACTTGGCAATGAAAACAACTTGGTCAGGCTCACGGTAGACATAAACTTTTTTGAATAATGTGCACAAAGGAAACAAATCTTGTCCTTATATCTGCATTTGGAAAAGTAGTAGATTAGTCATAGATCCTTTTAGTTGCGGATTCTTCATCAACAGTTATGCCTAAGGACCTATTTTTATTCTGTCATTCCATTATTAATGAAAACCATTGTCATATTCCAGTGCAACAGAAGGAAATTCAGGGAGCATTCTGTTTCTATAAGGCTGTATTATTATTGAACAAATTTTAGGAAGAAATAAGCATTGAAATAGCTTATAAATTGTGTGTTAAAATGTAATCAATATTTGTATTCATGTTTGGGCATAAAAACACACAAAGAAAGCCTTGTAGAATTTATTTCTGCTTAGAAACTTGTACTGTGGCCTTCAAAATGTGTCAGCTTTAATTTAAGATTGGTGTTTAATATGGAATATGGAGATCAATGCAATTGATTTGATTGAATAAAAAAAGTTCTTGTAAGGATATATAGTGGCCATTTTTAAATGCAACAAGCCCAATAATTGGTTTAAATGTAAAAATAAATTGTGTCTAGAGATATCTATCCCAGCCAAGGGTGATGCTTTATTGGTTTTTGCATTTCACTAACTGATGTGCTTTCATGTAAAATCAATATTGTGCAGTCAAATATATTTTGCTTTGTTGTGTAGTAGGTTCAGTTAGCTAAAATATAATTTTAAACATAGGATACCTAACCTTTATTTTGCAGTAAACCATTTGTGAAGAAATGAAGGGAAAATTTAAAGAGACACTTTTAGCTTCCTAAATATTCTATAGAGTCCCTTGCATAATGTATAGATTTTTCATGTGCTTCTCCAGCATTTTAGTTTGCTAACTTTTAGCCTTTTAATTAAGTCCCTAGCCATTTCTCTGAAAGTAATTGCCATCTGTGGAATATTAGACAGCATTTCGAGTAATGCATACATACCTGCTTAGCAGGGCTGTGTAAAACCAGACATCACACTTTCTACCTGTACTGAAACTGAAAATGCATTTGCCTTCAATTTGTTTTTAACCTATCATGAGGAAGAAAACCTATTTTTCCATTTAGTCAATTTTGACACTTTTAATACAACTGAAAGACAGCTTTTTTAGAAAAAGCCCACAACTCATACAACTTCTCTTTTTTTTTTTAATTATGATGTCTGCCTCACAACTGGGGAGAGCTGAGATCAAAAAAGGAATTTGACATACCTCACTTGATCTCACTTTAAATGTTACCTAAATGATTAGGGAAACCCACTGCTGCTACAGAAAAATTCAGCAAAGACAGAATGCTAGACGAGAATTCTAATGGATACAATTAATCAATTCAGCAGAATACAGTCAATACAATTATTTTAAAATGGCCATAAACATCTGCCAGTTTTGTAAAAGTTTGTACCTCTCTCACCATTAAGAAAAACAGATTATTTGAAAACGCTGTTAACATCCAAAGGGGAAATGTTATTTCAAAGATTTATTTCAATGTGCTTTCATGATGTACAGATTGAAGAAGCCCATGAAGAAAAGGTATTTTTGTATGTGCTATTCTAGGGAAATAGACTTTTAATGTCCTTTTGTCCTCAAAACTCCAAATTACAGTGTTCTCTTCAGTTTTTGTTTTCCCTACTGCAGGATGCTGAATACAGAGATAGGGTGTTTTCCTCCTCTTTCTCCTTCTCTCAGTGGCCTTGAGCATGTAGGGACAATTTTGTGGTCTGCTTTGCAAAGCTGTAATTATTGTAGAGATCCACATTTTCACATAAAAAAAGTATTTTCTGTGCTTTAAAGTTTGCATACAGAAAATTGGTATTTCTGAACAAGTACTTCTTCCAACCCTACAATTCTGAAACACTCAAAAGGTTAAAAAAAAGTAATAGACAAAGAAAGTGAATATACATACTGCTTATTGAATTCAACAGAGCAGAGAATTTTTTCTGGACTAGTGATTTCATAGACCAGTTTTACACTTTTTAGTCATGCCCTAAAACAATTGAGCACATGCCGTAAACATCGAGTTGCTGGAAAATGAAGACTGGTGAACCATTCAGAACCCAACTGAACTAATATGTCAGAATGTTATAGCTTCAGAATGTGTGAAGTGAATCCTAAACCTCCTTGCAAGCCATTTTGGTCAAGCAGTTTTTGAAAGATATTTGCATAAAGACATACATTCTTTCAAACCAAAAATTACCAGGACAAGGAATGCTGGTTTTAGAGAGACTTTGCTAAAAAAGGAGATATAGTCTTGAATCCGTTTAAATCAAATCTTTAGCATTTATCCTATTTGGATAGGGATGCATTATTTGGCTACTTATGCAATTCAATATGGTTGAGATGTTACATGTCTGTTATTGTCATCAGAGTCAAGAAATTCTTTTCCCTCTTGTCTTCGCTATTAGGTAACAAACAGAGAAACTAAGTAGAAAACCTAGATTGATGACAACAATGGTAACTGGAGAGAGTATTTGAATAGATGCCATGAGAAAAAAAAAGCATTGCAAATTACACGACTTGCTCTTAAAAATAACCTTTTTCAAAGTGTTATAGAATAGCATTCAAACGGAAGATTTCCCCGCAGAATTAAGACTCCTGGAGCAAGTTCTTAAAACTAGCAAAGGCAATGAAATTTGTAAGGGTCTGTGGAAAAGCTAATCACTAGGAGGAAGAACAGTGAACCAATAAGGGAATTTAAAAAGTAATCTTTTGCTTTGTTTTGTTTTTTGTTTTCCTTTATTCGACTGACTCCCCTTTGTTTGAGGTCCATTAAGTTATAAGTTTATACAGTGCCTATTGTAATGGGGTCTTATTCGAGGCAGGGGCAAGGCTTAAGTCAAAAAGTATAGTATAAATAACAATAATAGTATTAATAGCATGTCAAAAAAGGCCCACGCTGCATATATTTCATATACCATAATGTCACAATTGTAAAACCACAAAAAATCCTTCCAGCTGAAATTCTGTTGAGACTAACTCTTGCACCCATCCATTGCAAATTCCAGCAGGAGAGGGGTGCCACGTTGAGGAGTATGTCTTACTACCCGCACGTGACATCAGCTGCTGGTACTGGCAGCCTCCACACCTCCCTCAGCAACGGCATTCAACAGCTCAGGAAACATACTGTCCATAACACGTGAATTTTACTTATGCTCTAACACAAACCAATTGCACTTTTAGCAATAACCTAGTGGTTAACTTTGTTCAAAATTTTGTGCCTTTATAGAGTAAGAAGCAAGTCAGCTAAAGGTAAAGGCCAAGCAACATGAACAGGTTATATTTAATGTGTTGCAAAGTATGCTGAGTGGTGGATTAGCTCACAGGAGTTCAGCTCATTTCTGGAATCTGGAAAAAGTCCATGAAATGAGATTTTTCACCACCAAGGATGAGGCCAGGACAGCCTCAGTGAACAGAAACTATCATGGCAGCAAAGTCCTGCATTCAACACAGCTTCCAGCAACTGAAGTTCTTTTTTCCTATTCATACAAGTGTTGGTACTAGGGGAAAGAGAGATATTTTTCAGTTAAATGTAAGTTCTTTCAGATACTTATATTGTATCTTCAGGGTGCGGGGGGGGGGGAGGAAATAAAGGATAAGAAGCAGAACCTTGAATTCTAACTAGAAGTATCTAGAAAAGTTGCTGAAATATGTATGTGTGAAGGAATAATTCCAATTATTATTTAAAAATATTTAAGAGATTTAAAAGCATGGCTCCC
>NW_009228561.1:20865-25152 GCF_000690835.1 Fulmarus glacialis
TCCTAATTAACTGCATGAAGCCCTTTGTTCCTGCAGGGACTGCATTATCTAGCTTCCTTCAGAAATGTAATGAACTTCCTGGTAAGTTACTCTCCCATGTTCTCCCATTGGAAGATGGTCCCAGAACTTCACTGTTCTGACAGCTGGAAACCTTATTCTGTTTTCTAGTTTAAATGGATTTTGACATCAGCACTTGTTCTTTAAATGCATTGTATCTTAAATGGTTCTTTTCCCTCGTTGGCATGTATACCCCGATATATTTGTAGACAGCAATCATATTTCCTCTCAGCCTCAAAGGTCGTGCTCAAAAGACTGTTCTCATAAGACAGGCTTTCCATGTCCTTGATAAACTTTGTTCCTTCTTCAATCTGACAAATATCTTGCAATGTAGGATTATATGATATGTTTTCATGAAGATGAGGTCTACTGCATTTCCTTTGTCTATCAGGTAGGTTACCTTTTTAAGTTATCCTGCCAGAATATAGCTTTGGTAAACCCATGTTGCTTTTTAACCTACTAATACCTTACTTCTAAATTTTTAGCTCTTCAAATATTTCATAAAGTCTTCCTTTCCCCATTTCCCATCAAATGGTATCACGCTTGTTAATTTTCTTATAAAAGTATCAGATTTGTATCTTCATATACAGTTCTTTCAGAAATCTGAAAGGGAGATGACCCTGTTCTTCTCACCAGACACATTGGGTTCCAGTGAGAAGAGCTTGTAAATTCATGAGGGCAATGATGACCTTTTTCTGTACAAACCTACAGCACATTGCAAAAGGTTGACCCAGTCAGGATACGGCCTCTGATCAGTACTACAGTATTAACAGTGAGAGATTTTTTTTCCACATCAGATACATCAGAGTTTGATGCCACCGGTATGCTTTTATAGATATATGTTAAAGAGAAGGAATAATGGCAGAAATAAATGTATGGTTTGCCCACATACTTGTGGTATGTGGGCAGAACTGTAGACCTGATATACCCAAAAATGCAAGTCATGCCCCTTACTATTCTGAACTGGTCAGATGTCGAAAAATTCAGGAACTGTTCAGAAATAATTTAGTCCGTCTTTTTATACTAAAGGGGTTTTGTGATGTGATAAATGTAAGATAATGGCTAATTTTCAGGACAAACCACCAACCACCATCCACTTTCCACTGTCATCTTCTCACTTTTAATAGTAGAAAAGATGGAGGGAGGCACTGACTAGGCTGGAAGAATATGATTCTAAAATGGTCGTCTTGCTTCTCATATATTTTGTATATTGATATTCTTAGGTATACTTGTCCAGGGGATTTGCAGAATGAAAGAATTTGTCATTTTTTAAAAAGGAAATGATTAAGTCTGTAATGGCTAATTGGTCAAGCCAGTTGAATGGACGGATTCCTCAGTAGGGACTGTTGATCCAAGGAGGAGAGTTTCCTTTTCTTCTGGTTCTTTAGCCAGAAAAAAGCCCTCTGTGCATATTCAGGTCTCAGTGGAAATATTGCTAAGAAACTTGAGAAAGACATACTAGTTTGTAAATGAGGTTTTAACATGTCAAAACACGGTTTTCAAAGGCAATGAGTTCAGTATATCCCTGGCAAAACTCTGCTGATTTCACTGGTGGTGCATCAGGGAGAGATTGAGTGCAGAAGGAGAAAGAAATTGAAAACCAGTGATTTCATAACATCATGGAAAGGCAGTCTGACTTAGTGTAACAATGGAGAGTGTTTTATTCCAGTACTTTTGTCATATATATTCCTACTGAAAAATAAAATATATTTTCTAAATTTAAGTGGCCTAATTTTGCATTTGCTTGTAGTCCTGCTATAATGTGGTTTATCCTGTTTTACAGAAAGTGCTGCTTCAGAACCTATGCAATTATGCAACAATTATGCAACCTATGCAATTTGCTTTTTTGTATCATCTACCTGCACAGCCCTAAATAATGATTTTTCCTAATACATCTAAGAAGATATTTTCATGGACTTTGATAACTTTATTGCTGTTTCTTCAGCTGAAAATAGAGAAAGTCAGCAGTAATTCTTAGTACTATACAATTATAAATCACATTTACAAGAAAATAAAATTAGCTTTGATTATACAATATACTGCCTGTTTCTTTAGACTAACTATCTTACATACGTAATAGTATTTTTTAGAAAGAATGGGTAGTACAGAAAAGTATAAGTGAGCTACTTTGAGCAAACGTATATTTGACTATATAAAGCTCCAATCATACTTAAGATGGGGGTTTTCCAGTTACATCAACAGGCAGAAGACAGAATGTTACACAGTGGTTGGACATTTTTAGTTTTGAAACTTCCTTTCTCCCCACCACTGAGCTGTAACGGGTTCTGATGAAGTGAGTTACTTCGCTGTGACAATTATATGGGGGAAAAAACCTTATTGTTGTCATGGAAGCAGCAAAATTTATAAGAATTGGCAGAAAAAGAAACATTTCCTCAACACGTCTTCTTATCTTCTTTAATAGGGATATTTGCAGTAACATTGGCTGTATGAGGAACACTATTTTCTTGATTGGTGGTCTACAGGACTAGATGTTGCTACACTTGGGAGTCCTAAGATTGATCTACATCTGACTTAGATCAAGAAAATCCCCTGTGGTGCTTTGCCTGATCTTATTGTCTCTGCTGCTAGTTGGACTGCCTTGCTCAGGGAAGAATTTTTTTTTAATACGTGCTTTCTTCCCATCTGGATTATCTGCTAAGAGTTGGAAGTGGGCAGGAAAATGTCCATGTTTCAGCTCTAAACCTTTGCTGTCGTCGTTGTCCCCCTCATTGCCTCCATAGTTATTCATAGTTAATGGCTCTACCAATTTGAATGTCATTGCTCTAGTAAGAGCCACACAGTACTGAAAGCTGTTGATTGCTCTGTCATAGACTATTATAGTTCCCTCACTAGGTGTCAAGATGCCGCTACAGAATGAATGCTCTAATTCGCAATGAAGGTTACAATCACAAGACAAAATGGAAACAATAATTTGACACAGACAGATCCCCAAACTGCCATTGAGTGTGCAGAATTCCCCCCTCCCCTCCCCCCCGCCTCCTTTCCTCAGCTGTCTCCTTTTTGTTACAAGGACAAACTTTAGCGTAGCCGGTCACTGTTATTTACAAATTACCTGTGGCTGATACAGCAACAAGGCAGAAGGTGGAAACCTCTCCCTGTTTGGTGTCTGAGTGATTATAGAAAAGAAAATGATGGTGTTTGAATGCTGCCTCTATCAATGTCACAAACATGGCATTCATTTTTAGACCAGAATACAGCACAAAAGAGAAACAAAATTTTAAAAAGCCCTGTTAATATTAGTTCTAATTTTAGAAGGCTAAATTAATACATTAATGCATTTTGAAGGTGCCATTATAATCATGTTGTCTGACTTCTTGCACAAAAACGATCAGAGGTTTAATCCAGTTTTCCTGTAGCAAACAATAACCCACAGAGGCATAACAAAATATCTTTTGGAAACTCACCCACTTTGATTTAAAGACAACGAGTGATGAAAAAATTAATTGTATCCCTTGGAAAGCTGCTGCAATAGTTAATTGTCCGCGCTATCAAAAATTGCCTTTTATTTCCAGTTTGCACTTTACTGACTTCCACCTTCAATCATTGGACATTAGGCTTCTGTCTGCAAGATGAAACAATGCTCCAAAACAAGTCCTATTTAGATAACAACAGACCGTAAACATGTACTTTTTCTTCCTTTAACTTCTGTGACTATTCCAATAAGTAAGTTTCCTAATAGAATGATTAAATGAAAAAGTGAGTTGTGAGCAAATACAATGAAATGAATCGTATTTCAGACTGATATTTGCAAAAATGCTTCCCAAAGTGGCTAGATCAGCCAGTCAGAAATGCAAATCTTACCTTATGTTTGGGAGTAAATTTTTTTCTTGAATGTCTTGTTGAATTATTTTCTTGAATATTATATGACCTTCATTTTATTTAACTATTTGTCTAAGGGTCGTTCCACTGTTCAGAACTCATGTTTGATTTACTATTATATGCAGAAAAAGAGAGGCTTGAAATACTAGTTTTGTTTTTCTTTTAACTAGCAAATACATATGAGTTTGCAAGTAGAGAATATCTATATAAACTAAATGTTTGCATTGGTTTACTTGATGGTATCTAAGTAAAGTCTTGACATTTCCAAAGCATAAAAACTTTAAATAAATTATTATCCTTTTTTGTAATGGAGAGAGGCAGAAATCATAGTGCTGGCATTTTGTATACAGAGATTTGTTCAGAGTGTTGTCCAAAAAGTGGATTCGTGCC
>NW_009228562.1:0-4273 GCF_000690835.1 Fulmarus glacialis
GGGCGCAGCACAGATGTTGCTGACTCTCACTCATCAAAAGCTTATTAACGAGCCCTCAGCCGGGCACGGGCTGGGAGGGTTCTGTGTGCTACAACAGAGCGACAATAGCTGCCAGGAATCTCACTTTTTGGGGATTTTCAAGGAAATAGAAACTAAGTTTGAAAAGGAAGATGCTACTTAACACAATATGACAGACGTATTTACACCAGCAGAATTACATTTTATTTTGTGCTTATTTCCACCAGACACGAAAGAAAATTGGAGATCTTGGCCAAGAGATTAGAAGTGTGGCCACATTGTCTGAGGAGTTATTTTCCCCTCACCATGCTCATCCATGTTGTCTGGCCAGACCGTAATCTTAATTAGTTAGGTGGGTATAATCCAGGAAGAAATCCTCAGCGTGAAGTTAAGCTGGTATTGAGAAACTCAGTCTTGAATAATATCATTTAGTGTGGTAGATGCGTGGCTGCTGAGCATCAGCTGTAGCATGGCCACAGTGGCAAGCCCACACACCTAGGACCTGTTCCTGTTATAACCCGGGGGATAAGGACAGCAAAGTGCTCTTTTTCGCCTCAGGCTTTCCAGTAGATTAAGCCTTGGTTTCTCAGTTCACTGGTAAAACTTCAGGCAGCAAAATATCTGGTGTTTGGATATTAACTAGGTATTGAATGTTTCAACTGAGTGCTATTAAAGCACTTAAACAGCAATAAAGTAACGAGGCATCCTTTTGCCTATAGATATTAATGGCAGATTGAGACTGATTTCAAATCTTTATTAGAACTTCAATTTTTCCCATAAATGATGACAATTAATAACATCTACAGCTTCTGTTTCAGCGCTCAGGTAGAAGTTGTGTGTATTTTTCCCAACTACACCAGAAGTCAACTATTCATTGACTTATTAAAATACATTATTCCTCCCTGCAAATCTTGCCTGCTTTTGCATCCTTTCGCCAGCATGACTGCCACAACAGCACTACCGAGGTTCTTTGCAATGAATGTGCAGGTGCACTGGACCCTTTTATTGTGGCCTGGATGCTGAAGGACCTGTTGGTCCTTACAGCTTTACTGCACATGGGATTGTCGTTTGTTTTATGTTAAGGCTGGCAGTAACACTTGCTCATGCTTCGTATTTAGTGGGAACACTGCTTGCACAAAGAGTGAGGCCAAAATTTTTTGAAAGGAATAGTTATTTTGAGGGCCCCCATTTCTAAAAAAATAAAAAATAATGTACTGAGAAATGACGTGCTGAAGGTGTTTCAAGCTGACCACACAAAGCAGTCAGTCACCTTTGGAAATCTTGACCAGCAATATTTTGGCTTGTTAGGCACATCTCAGTTTATACGTATCAGTACTGTATCCAGAAGCCAATATGTGCTTTGATCACTCAGAATTAAGTCAATACGTGAACGTGTAGAAAGCTCAGCCAAGAGGAAAAATCAGTCCTTACACCAACCATAAAAAGGTGTTGATTTATTTATTTGTATTGGCACTGAAAGAACATTGCAACAATCACATTTAAAGTATTAAATAGATTGTGGCTGAAAATTACATTTTAGGCAACTGAGGCAAGTTTTTCTGTTAAGAAAGTAAAGTGAACACAGGAAAGAAGCTCTGGGAGAAGGAGCCACAGGAAAGCAGTAAATCTGCAAAACAGAAGGGTAAAGCACACTGTCCAAAATATCTCATTCGAGATTTATGCTGAACAATAGTTAAGTACTAATGAAACAAGGCACTTGGTCTTTAGCTGACTTCACTTGTATTTAATGATTCTCATCGGACTACAAGATGAGACCTTAATGATCTTAGTGTGTAGCTAAAAATTCACTTCAGTAATCTATTCTCGAGCCTCTTTCTGCCTGGAAAGCTTGAGAGGAAAGCTGTGCTGCGGCGAGGGGAGGATCTGGTGGCGCAGCCTCACGACGGACCCACTCTTTGATGGTTCGAGCTGCGGCGTTGAGCACAAAATGCGGCTTCTGCAATGGTGATTGGCAGAACAGCAAAGAAGGAATTACGATAATCCCATCTAGATGTTATTAAACTGTGCGACTGCTTTCAGAACAGCAAGGGACCAGGCAGGATTTAATCCAGGAAATGTTTATAACAAAAGGTTGTTTCAGTTGCATTTTAATATGTGAAGCTCTTACCTCTCTTTTGACAAGCATAACTCCTTCACTTTTTCAGGTGTGTCATGTGGATATAATAATCTCTGGAATAGTGTTTTGAGGAAACGATTATTTTCAAGGATAAGAGAAAGAAACCAGATCTTCACTTATGGTTAGGATTTTGGTTTAGCCAGTCAAAGCTCCCCTTCCTCTAAAACATCATAAACAATCTTTTCAGCTGTAGAAGGGCCTGTCAAGAGACATATACAAAGATGTGAAGTAACAAGTGGAATGGCACACATTGACTGTCCCTCAGGCTGATCTTGTTGAAAGGTACTACTGTCGTACATATCACAAGTTTTTATTGAGAGGGTTTTTTGTAATTGTTACATCAACACCTATGATCATTATGGCAGAAAAGAGACCCAGAAGGATTGATTTCTTCTGCAGGTTTTGACTCTCCTTATTTTGAGCACTTAACACTGTGAATTTTCTGTCTCTCTGTTTCTCAGGAAGGCCCTTGCTGTGCCTTCTGCACGCTGAATCCCTCCCCGAGTCCAATGGGCCAGCAGCCGTGACAAAAGCTAAGTGTGTGGGCGAGAGCTCTGCTGGTCTGGAGCCAGAGTTAGTATTCCCTCATTTTTTGAAGATAATGGTACAGGGAAGATGAATTATTATTTTCTTCTGACAATAAGAGCGGTGAAGAGACCTGTTACAAATTGTGGCATAATGTGTACATGGAATAACCTTATCTAAACATGCCAAAGTTGGTTGTTCCGAGTGGAGGCTGAAGGTCAGGAATATACTTCAAATCATTCGGCTCTCCAGGAGCTGAGTCCTGGCCACCTCCCAGACCAAAGTGGAAGTACCTTCCCGTGGTGATGCTGGTATGGACTTTGGTGAAGCCCCACCTCTGGAGTGGCAGCTGGACCTAGGTAAGAGCTGCATGCCAGGCATGGACGGTCGGAGAAGTCAGCGCCAGGGTGAAACAGGATGGGTAACGTCAGAAAGCAGGAGAAGACAAAGGCATATCTGGCCATTAGCTTTATAAATGTTCCAAAAACCAATTTTTAGTTTGGGCAAAATTACAGGGATTCTTTATAACAACTGAATGACAGCCTGATAATTCAATTTTGATTTGCTCTGGCAAGAGCATTTATAAGGACACATTAGCAATGGGGAGCTCTCAAAACACATGTATACGTGCGTGTATAGGATAGTGCCAAAGAGGCTGGGCATGTGTTCATGCCTACGTGCGAGGCAGCGAATTCCTGCCACAAGTCCTGGGAAACAACAGCACTTTGTCTCCCATCGTGCGGCCTCATCAGCCTTGGGCACCTGGGGAACGGCTGTTGGAATTCTGTGTGGCAGTGCCTTAGCCCCCAGGAAGGAGCCCTGGGTCTGGAGAAGGATGCTGTGAAAGGTCTGCAGTTCCGTGCTATTTTTGCTTGTTTATCTGGTCAGCGCCAGCCTATTTTGTGGGCAGCTTGTGCTTGTCTCAAGGTATTTGGATTTGATAATCTGATCAGTGCCAGTCCATTCTTGGCTTCTCTGTCCACCTGCTGACTCCCTTGTGTTACCCTTCTGGTGCTCCATCCATCTGTTAAGAATTTACTTACAAAATGCATTAAAATAAATCACTATGATTTTATGTGCATAGGGATCCTGTTTCCAGCATTTCAAAAATCCTAATAAATAACTGTGTCTGTTAGTAACAGTATCATAAAGTCTTGTATTTTACCATTAGTGATTTACAGGGAATGCCATGAAGCTTAGAAAACAGCCTTTTAACATTCAAATTTGGTGATTTTCAGAATTAATTTTATGCTTTGTTGTTGGGTAATACAGGTTTTCAGACCAGGTGCATGTGCTGAACACTATTATCAAAGAAATATATTCAGATACAGAGTACAACAACAGCTTCCATCGGATTGACTGTAAAGAAGATCAGAGCTCAGTCCTGGGGCAATGGAAACGCTACGGATCCAGACATGTTTTAGTTTCTGGGCTATTGATTTTTCCATGGGGGAGGACAGGATGACCCTGCAAGGAGACAACAGTGAAGTAAGGAGGGGGGCCAGCAAAACCGCTACCATGGACTTCCAGAGGGCGGACTTTGGCCTGCTGAGGACACTGGTGAAGAAGGTCCCTTGGGAGACAGTCCTGAAG
>NW_009228563.1:0-1495 GCF_000690835.1 Fulmarus glacialis
TTAATGATTCTATGATTCTATGCTATGTCATTACTGGGCTTCTCTAGAGGGGTGAGGCTGCGAGTCACATCTAATTCTGGGCTTGGAGAGGGGCTGTGCTATGGATAAGTATGCATTAGGGAGCAGAGTGATGCCAACAAAATTCACTTTACCCATGACATAAACCAGGTTCAAAACCAGTTCTGTGTGTAATCTTTAGAGAATTGGTTCCTTCCTGGTAAAATTTTGATGCTATATAACAAATTGTATTCATTTGTGCTTCAAGGCAGCTTGAAGCTCTATGTTTCAGTTAGGTAACATTTTTGAACTCTGCTATGTGTGGGATTAAATTTATATTCTGCACTAGAAATTAATTAAAAATAATTAAAAACAACATATCTTGGAGATTTTCTGAATACAGTAGTTAGTCCTTTTAGAAGACAGGCTTGATATACCAGCCACATTTGAAACCCATGGCTAATGTAAACCATTACTGTTTAGAAATTACTAGTGATCTGCTTATCTATAGACAGCTAATCAGCAGTTTGCAAAGCACAAATGTCCTCTCAAGTTGCCTTTTTTTTTTTTTTTCTTTTCTGCCCAACATATCCATTTTTGCTACAGTAACTTATTTCTACTGTAAAGGACCACTAGATACTGCTTTAGGTGAACAACTCAATTCACCTAGGCTCTGACTTAGAGCAGGCCATCCGTGGCAACACTAATAAATTGTGCATGAAATAGATTTAACCTATATTTGAGACATAATTTGTCCTGCAGAATGTTGTGTGTGCAGTTCACTCATGTTTCTATTTCATTTGTTATTCTGTGACCTGCTTTGCTGTATATTTACTACAATAATTTCAGTTTTCTCATCAGAAAAAAACCCCACCCAATTTCTTCTGAGATTGTTTTTTTGTCCACTTTTATTTTTACCAAGGACAATACAAATATCTGAACTGAGATGTCCTTCATGATCCTTTCCATCTCAACCACTATGAACCCTGAAGTCCTCTACTTACAATTTTGTTCTATCCATAGAACATACACAGTAGTGCGCTTTGTTTGTCTCAAATAAAACTCATCATTGTCAACAAGAAGATCCCTATCAGCTTTAGCTGGTGCTAGTTCTGGACTTCTCTGCCACTGTATACTTGGTATGGAACTAAGTCCTCACATGAATAACATGAGACAGAGTATCCTGTGGAGCGGATAACATCGCATTTTCAGCATTCATGTGTTCCAATAACATGGAGTGATAAAATATGAACCTTGTGCGATGCATATATCTTGTGTTTCCCTCCTTGACAGCCGTTCTTGTGCTCTACTGCTGCTCTCAATGGTAAGTGTAAAGGAAATTCTCCTGCTACCAAGTGTGTAATATTTGTCTTTATAAATGGAATCACTGATATTGGATTAGTTTCACAAAGTGGTTGTTAGTTTGAGCACGATATTATATTTAATCTATGGATTTTATACTCTGCTAATCCTGAAATTTTAAAAAATATTAAAACAT